>NW_027507736.1:0-77744 GCF_037356315.1 Lithobates pipiens | reverse complement strand
GGGATACCACCCCCCCCCCCCCCCCAGAAAGGTGACACACGGGATACCACCCCCCCACACAGGTGACACCACCCCCCACACAGGTGACACCACCCCCTCCCCAGACAGGTGACACACGGGATACCACCCCCCACACAGGTGACACATGGGATACCACCCCCCCACACAGGTGACACATAGGATACCACCCCCCCACACAGGTGACACATGGGATACCACCCCCCCACACAGGTGACACACGGGATACCACCCCCTCCCCAGACAGGTGACACACGGGATACCACCCCCTCCCCAGACAGGTGACACACGGGATACCACCCCCTCCCAATACAGGTGACACACGGGATACCACCCCCTCCCCCCAGACAGGTGACACACGGGATACACCCACCTCTACCAGGTGATTGTCAGGTCCATATAAATCTTTATCCAGCTCAATCACCAAACTTTTAAAGAAGGAGGAGAACTTCCGCTTCATCTTGCTGGGCTAAAAACAGACACATCCAGAGTATTAGCCAATCACAGACTGTTCTGCAAACCCCTCTCCCCCAATCACTGGAAAGACAACAGATTGCTCTGTGACCCCCTCCCCCCAATCACTGGAAAGAAACTGTGCTACAGTCAGCCCAAGCCTTTGCAATTGCCCCAATGACTGTTTTGTCCAACCAATGAGAGCTTCATAAAGTGAAGATGTTCAGTGTGACCTCTGGAAGGAAGATGCCTCCATTAGGATGGGGGACACTCACAATTATACTTTGCCCCGGTAAAATGGCAGATGACGGTTGAGTGGTCTGCCGGTGTTTTTCCCGCCCTCTTTCCCCTGGACAAAGCTGGGAACTGCAGGAGGCACAAAGCTGGGAACTGCAGGAGGCACAAAGCTGGGAACTGCAGGAGGCAAAAAGCTGGGAACTGCAGGAGGCACAAAGCTGGGAACTGCAGGAGGCACAAAGCTGGGAACTGCAGGAGGCACAAAGCTGGGAACTGCAGGAGGCACAAAGCTGGGAACTGCAGGAGGCACAAAGCTGGGAACTGCAGGAGGCACAAAGCTGGGAACTGCAGGAGGCACAAAGCTGGGAACTGCAGGAGGCACAAAGCTGGGAACTGCAGGAGGCAAAAGCTGGGAACTGCAGGAGGCACAAAGCTGGGAACTGCAGGAGGCACAAAGCTGGGAACTGCAGGAGGCACAAAGCTGGGAACTGCAGGAGGCACAAAGCTGGGAACTGCAGGAGGCACAAAGCTGGGAACTGCAGGAGGCACAAAGCTGGGAACTGCAGGAGGCACAAAGCTGGGAACTGCAGGAGGCACAAAGCTTTGCAGCTTCTCCGGGACACCTTTGGAGTCTCCTAAGAATAGTCAAAGTCCGTGACCAAGTCTGCTGCCTGCTGACCACAACCAGCGAGGGTGAGGCGTCCCCCCGACATCCACTCCTAGCGGGTTCTATTCCAAATTCTACCCCCCCCCCCCCCACTGCGCTCTATCGCTCCGACCCATCACCATCCACCCTTCAAAAGGTCAGAATAAACATCACTTACGTCATCCAGCAATTTGCCTTCGACACGCAACTCCCACGAGGCAATGCTTCCATCCGAATCGTCCGCATCCGGCTTAGCGGGGTTAAACGTATTTGAAATGTAAAGTCGTAGTTTGCGTTTTTGCTGTGACGGAGAGAAGAGGTCGTATCATGACAGCGGCTCCCGGTATCAGACGCTCTATGTACTCTCGGTACACCCCCTCCCCCTCTAATTGTACAACCCTCATGTATGCCCCGTTTATTGTATATCTACCGTCAGTGGTCCTCTGACCTTCATTGGTCTCTTCAAGGCTTCCTGGATATCAACACGTTTCCTCATTATGGTTTGGTCCAATTTCCGCTCAAAGGCCAAAAGGTCCATGTAAGCCTGAGACTCCGGGACCAACTCCCGAATCTGGGGGGGGGGAGGGGAGGGGGAGCAAGGGGAAAAGAATAGATTTCGAGGTCCATGATCATAAGAGGGGCACCCAAGTAAGTCACCTATGACAAGGACGGCACATTACATGTCGCTATCTCTCTGGTACCATATAGAACATGCAGGTGATATACAGTGCGAAAGTATTCACCCCCTTGAACTTTTCAACCTTTTGCCACATTTCAGGCTTCAAACAAAGATATAAAATTTTTATTTTTTGTGAAGAATCACCAACAAGTGGGACACAATTGTGAAGTGGAACGAAATCTATTGGATATTTTAAACTTTTTTAGCAAATAAAAAACTGAAAAGTGGTGCGTGCAAAATGATTCGGCCCCTTTACTTTCAGTGCAGCAAACTCACTCCAGAAGTTCAGCGAGGATCTCTGAATGATCCAATGTTGTCCTAAATGACTGATGGTGATAAATAGAATCCACCTGTGTGTAATCAAGTCTCTGTATAAATGCACCTGCTCTGTGATAGTCTCAGGGTTCTGTTGAAAGCGCAGAGAGCATCATGAAGACCAAGGAACACACCAGGCAGGTCCGTAATACTGTTGTGGAGAAGTTTTTAAAGCCGGATTTGGATATAAAAAGATTTCCCAAGCTTTAAACATCCCAAGGAGCACTGTGCAAGCGATCATTTTGAAATGGAAGGAGTATCAGACCACTGCAAATCTACCAATCCCTGGCCGTCCCTCTAAACTTTCAGCTCAGACAAGGAGAAGACTGATCAGAGATGCAGCCAAGAGGCCCATGATCACTCTGGATGAACTGCAGAGAACTACAGCTGAGGTGGGAGAGTCTGTCCATAGGACAACAATCAGTCGTACACGGCACAAATCTGCCCTTTATGGAAGAGTGGCAAGAAGAAAGCCATTTCTCAAAGATATCCATAAAAAGTCTCGTCTAAAGTTTGCCACAAGCCACCTGGGAGACACACCAAACATGTGGAAGAAGGTGCTCTGGTCAGATGAAACCAAAATCCAACTTTTTGCCCACAATGCAAAACGATATGTTTGGCGTAAAAGCAACACAGCTCATCACCATCAACACACCATCCCCACTGTCACACATGGTGGTGGCAGCATCATGGTTTGGGCCTGCTTTTCTTCAGCAGGGACAGGGAAGATGGTTAAAATTGAGGGGAAGATGGATGCAGCCAAATACAGGACCATTCTGGATGAAAACCTGTTGGAGTCTGCAAAAGACCTGAAACTGGGACGGAGATTTATCTTCCAACAAGACAATGATCCCAAACATACAGCAAAATCTACAAAGGAATGGTTCACAAATAAACGTATCCAGGTGTTAGAATGGCCAAGTCAAAGTCCAGACCTGAACCCAATCGAGAATCTGTGGAAAGAGCTGAAAACTGCTGTTCACAAACGCTCTCCATCCAACCTCACTGAGCTCCAGCTGTTTTACAAGGAAGAATGGGCAAGAATTTCAGTCTCTCGATGTGCAAAACTGATAGAGACACCCCAAGCGACTTGCAGCTGTAATCGCAGCAAAAGGCGGCTCTACAAAGTATTAACGCAAGGGGGCCCAATCATTTTACACGCCCCACTTTTCATTTTTTTTATTCGTTAAAAAAAGTTTCAAAAATCCAATAGATTTCGTTCCACTTCACAATTGTGTCCCACTTGTTGGTGATTCTTCACAAAAAATAAACATTTTATATCTTTATGTTTGAAGCCTGAAATGTGGCAAAAGGTTGAAAAGTTCAAGGGGGGTGAATACTTTTGCAAGGCACTGTATGGTCACAACTCTTCTAGACCACAAAACATAACAACAACAACCACCCAACACTTGGCATTAACGGGCATGAGAAACCATCACCCTCATCTGACTGAAGGAGGGGGAAGAATATCGGGGGTATTACCCTCTGTGGTAGAATCTTATCCGCCATCTTTCTTCTCTTTGCACTGCAAGAAAAGAGAAAACATTGAGATTAATAAAAACTCCACCAAAAAGGATTTCCTTCTTCCTTACAAAACCACGTTTTTTTTTTTTCCTCACCTGCGGCTCCGCCCCTGAGGAGGTGTGTTTTGCTGAACCTGGGTCGGCGCGGATCGTTTTCTGGTCGGTTCCATCACGGTTGCAGGGATTCCGGGACGGACCGATGGGCTTCCACCAAATGGAGGGCCTGGGGGGCCCATGGGAGCACCTTGATGAGGCATTCGGGCCCCAGAGGGCATCCCAGGGCGCTGAAGGCAGAGAAGGTCATTGTGTGGTTAGAATACAATACTGGGCGGGGCAAAGCTGGCGCATCGTCTACCAATCACAAGAACATTCCTCACACTGCCGGGTCAACTCTCTACGGTTAGTAAATCTGGGGGGATAAGAACAAAGGCTGGGGGGACAAAGAGAGAGAGAGAAGAAAGGAAACAGAAGAAGAGGTCCCAGGAGGAGGAGATGAGAGAGAAACTAGAAGAAGAGACTGGAAATAGAGGAGCCAGAACCCGAGAATACAAGGCTGGATGGGGCTTTGGGGATGGGTGTGGGGGGGGGGGGGGGGGGGAGGGGGACGAGCCAACCGGAGAAAAGATCTGAAGTAGAGAAAGAAAGTAGAGAGGAGAACCGCAGAAGAAAGAGATGAACGAGGGAGAGGAGCATAGGAGGGAAAAATGAAAAGGATGCCATTTACAGCAGAGAAAAGTCGATGGAAGATCTCACTCAGAAGAAAGGAGACCGTCACAGAAAAAAAAAAAAGGAGATTACAAGCGGAGGAGAAGAGGCAATCCACACAACTGATATCCTCTGAAAAAATAAAGAAGATTCCACACAGATACCGTAACAGAGGAGGAAAACTGAAAGAGAGGAAAAGAGATCCCACAGAGAAAAAAAAAAAAAAACCCCTCTAGAAGAGATGAAGAGAGAGATGGAATCTTAGAGTAGGAGAAACATTTGCAGAGAGTAGAAGGGGACATCTCAGAATACAGTAGAAGAGAGGAGAGCTCTAAATATGAGAGAGGAGATCTGTGAAGGAGAGGAGATCTCACACAACATAGGCAAGAGGAAATCTCAGAGTAGGAGATCTCAGAGTAGGAGAGAGGAGATCTCAGAGTAGGAGAGAGGAGATCTCACGTAACATAGGAAAGAGGATGTCTCAGAGTAGGAGAGAGGAGATCTCACGTAACATAGGAAAGAGGATGTCTCAGAGTAGGAGAGAGGAGATCTCACGCAACATAGGAAAGAGGATGTCTCAGAGTAGGAGAGAGGAGGTCTCAGAGTAGGAGAGAGGAGATCTCAGAGTAGGAGAGAGGAGATCTCAGAGTAGGAGAGAGGAGATCTCAGAGTAGGAGAGAGGAGATCTCAGAGTAGGAGAGAGGAGATCTCAGAGTAGGAGAGAGGAGATCTCAGAGTAGGAGAAAGGAGATCTCACGCAACATAGGAAAGAGGATGTCTCAGAGTAGGAGAGAGGAGATCTCAGAGTAGGAGAGAGGAGATCTCACGTAACATAGGAAAGAGGATGTCTCAGAGTAGGAGAGAGGAGATCTCACGTAACATAGGAAAGAGGATAGAGTAAGAGAGAGGAGATCTCACGCAACATAGGAAAGAGGAGGTCTCAGAGAAGGAGAGAGGAGATCTCAGAGTAGGAGAGAGGAGATCTCAGAGTAGGAGAGAGGAGATCTCAGAGTAGGAGAGAGGAGATCTCAGAGTAGGAGAGAGGAGATCTCACGCAACATAGGAAAGAGGATGTCTCAGAGTAGGAGAGAGGAGATCTCAGAGTAGGAGAGAGGAGATCTCACGCAACATAGGAAAGAGGATGTCTCAGAGTAGGAGAGTGGAGATCTCAGAGTAGGAGAGAGGAGATCTCAGAGTAGGAGAGAGGAGATCTCAGAGTAGGAGAGAGGAGATCTCAGAGTAGGAGAGAGGAGATCTCAGAGTAGGAGAGAGGAGATCTCACGCAACATAGGAAAGAGGATGTCTCAGAGTAGGAGAGTGGAGATCTCAGAGTAGGAGAGAGGAGATCTCAGAGTAGGAGAGAGGAGATCTCAGAGTAGGAGACTGAAGAACAGTAGACATCCCATACAGGCCAGGTTCTACAAAGAGGAGATTACAAACAAATCTAAGGTAGATCCTACACAGAGAGAGGAGGAATCTCACAAAAGCTAGAAGAGAGCAGAAAATACCAGAGAGAAGAGAGAGAGGAAGAAGAAGAGATCACACAGATAGGAAAAGACAGAATGACGATATCCCACAGAGAAAAGAGAGAAGAAAAGATCCCATCGAGAATAGAAGAGATCCCAGAGAGGAGAAGAAAGAGGGGATCCCACAGAGAGGTGACACGAAGAAGAGAGCACACAGAAGAAGAGATCCCACAGACAGGATAAGAGATGGAGAGATTCTGGCTGAGAGGAGAAGAGATTCCACTGAGAGAAGAATCCACTGAGAGGAGAAGAGAAAAGAAGCAATTCAACTAAGAAATTATGATAAAAGTAGAGATAACACACAGAGGAGAAGAGAGAAAAAGAGATTACAACAAAAAGAGAAGAGATGAAGAGATTCCACATACAGAAGAAGCAAATCCATTAAGAGGAAAAAAGAGAAGAGATTCAAAAGAGAGAAGAAAGAAAAGATTCCACTGAGAGGAGAAAAGAGATTACAATGAAAGGAGAAGAAAGAAGAATAGATCCCACAGAGAACAGAAGAGATCCCACTGAGAAGAAAAAAAGAGAGGAGGACCCCACAGAGAGGTGAAGAAAGAAGAAGAAATCCTATTGGGAGTAGAAGAGATCCTACAGACATAAAAAATGGTCCCACAGGGAATAGGGGAGAGCAGAAGAGATCCCCTAAGAAGAAAAAAAAGAGGGGATCCTACAGAGAGATGACAAGATCCCACAGAAAGGAGAATAAAAAAGAAGAGATCCCACTGAGTGTAGATGAGAGAATAATAGATCCCAGTGGGAGAAGAAGAGATCCTACCGAGATGAGAAGAGAAAAGAGATCCTACAGACAGAAGAAATGGTCCCACGGAGAAATGAGATTCCAATGAGAGGATAAGAAATTTAGAATAGATCAGAAGAGATCCCACTGAGAAGACAAAAAAGAGAGGATATCCCACAGACAGGTGAAGAGATCCCATTGGGAGAAGAGATCCTACAGACAGAAGGAGAGAAAAAGAGATCCTACGGACAGAAGATATGGCCCCACTGAGATGAGAAGAGAAAAGAGATCCTACAGACAGAAGAAATTGTCCCACTTGGAAAAGAGATCCAACTGATGGGAGAAGAGATCCAAATGAGAGGAGAGAAAAGAAGAGATTCCAATGAGAGTAGAATAAAGAAGAATAGATCCCAAGGGGAGTAGAAGATAGCAGATCCCCCTAAGAAGAAAAAAAGAGGGGATCCTTTAGAGAGGTGAAGAGAGAAGAGGAGATCCCACAGAAGGGGAAAAGAAGAGATCCCACAAAGTAGAAGAGAGAATAATACATCCCATTGGGAGTAGAAGAGAAGAGTGAGTGAGTGACTTGTATAGTGCTACCTATGTGACCTGAATCGCCTCAGGGCGCTTTCTTGCCGCCAGAGTCCATCTGCGGCTTTGTGCGGTCCTTTTACCCCGTAAGGTCCTGACACGCTTACAAACACATACAACATTGACATACACATATTAAGGCCAATTTTTTTAGACAAGGTCTAATTAACCTCCCTGCATGTCTTTGGAGTGTGGGAGGAAACCGGAGTACCCGGAGGAAACCCACACAGGCACAGGGAGAACATGCAAACTCCAGGCGGGTAGTGTCGTGGTTGGGATTTGAACCAGCGACCCTATTGCTGCTAGGTGAAAGTGCTACCCACTACACCACTGTGCCGCCCAAATAAGAAGAGATCCCATTGAGATGAAGGGCAGCACAGTGGTGTATTGGGGCAGAACAGTGGTGTAGTGGGCGGCACAGTGGTGTAGTGGGTGGCACAGTGGTGTAGTGGGCGGCACAGTGGTGTAGTGGGTGGCACAGTGGTGTAGTGGGCGGCACAGTGGTGTAGTGGGCGGCACAGTGGTGTAGTGGGGCGGCACAGTGGTGTAGTGGGGCAGAACAGTGGTGTAGTGGGGCGGCACAGTGGTGTAGTGGGGCGGCACAGTGGTGTAGTGGGGCGGCACAGTGGTGTAGTGGGGCGGCACAGTGGTGTAGTGGGGCGGCACAGTGGTGTAGTGGGGCGGCACAGTGGTGTAGTGGGGCGGCATAGTGGTGTAGTGGGGCGGCACAGTGGTGTAGTGGGGCGGCATAGTGGTGTAGTGGGGCGGCACAGTGGTGTAGTGGGGCAGCACAGTGGTGTAGTGGGGCGGCACAGTGGTGTAGTGGGGCGGCATAGTGGTGTAGTGGGGCGGCACAGTGGTGTAGTGGGGCGGCATAGTGGTGTAGTGGGGCGGCACAGTGGTGTAGTGGGGCGGCACAGTGGTGTAGTGGGGCGGCACAGTGGTGTAGTGGGGCGGCACAGTGGTGTAGTGGGGCGGCACAGTGGTGTAGTGGGGCAGAACAGTGGTGTAGTGGGGCGGCACAGTGGTGTAGTGGGGCGGCACAGTGGTGTAGTGGGGCGGCACAGTGGTGTAGTGGGGCGGCACAGTGGTGTAGTGGGGCGGCACAGTGGTGTAGTGGGGCGGCACAGTGGTGTAGTGGGGCGGCATAGTGGTGTAGTGGGGCGGCACAGTGGTGTAGTGGGGCGGCATAGTGGTGTAGTGGGGCGGCACAGTGGTGTAGTGGGGCAGCACAGTGGTGTAGTGGGGCGGCACAGTGGTGTAGTGGGGCGGCATAGTGGTGTAGTGGGGCGGCACAGTGGTGTAGTGGGGCGGCATAGTGGTGTAGTGGGGCGGCACAGTGGTGTAGTGGGGCGGCACAGTGGTGTAGTGGGGCGGCACAGTGGTGTAGTGGGGCGGCACAGTGGTGTAGTGGGGCGGCACAGTGGTGTAGTGCAATCCAAAGACATGCAGGGAGGTTAATTGGCTTCTGTCCAAAATTGGCCCCTAGTATATGAATGTGAGTTGGGGACCTTGGATTGTGGCTCCTTGGGTGTGGGGACCAATGTGAGTGTGGCGAGCTGCGTATATTGAGGGCGCTATATTGGTGGGTACCTTATATAATATATAATGGGGGTGCATCTTGATGGGACATGCGTGTGGACACGCACCCCCCACTCACTCAGGATGGACTGGTGTCTTTATTCTACCTTACCAACTATGCAAGAAGAGTAGAAGAGATCCTACAGAGTAGACGAGGGAATAATACATCCCATTGGGAGTAGAAGACAAGAGGAGATCCTACAGACAGAAGAAATGGTCCCACTGAGATGAGAAAAGAGATTCCAATGAGAGGAGAAGAGAGTAGAGCAAAAGTTCAGCAGGAACATCGTCTGTTGGCCGCCGAATGCCCCACGATGCATTCTAGGGACCCCATTGGATGAAGCAATGCAGCTGACTGGTGGACAGGTGCAAGGCATTGCCCAATCAGAGCCATGACTGGACAAAGTGATGATGACTTTATCTAATCGTGGCTCAGACCTCACACTATAAAAGGTTCCTTCCCACAGTGGAGGCCACCAAGGAGAGGCAGACATTGCCATGGCACGGCGAGGGGTCCAGCAGCATCGGGGTCCTCAGGCAGGGCGTCATTTCCTCTGTGTAGTGATGTTGGCCATGTTATCCAGACACCGCATGCAGAGGTGGTGGACTGGCTTACTAAACCTTCCTCATCCTCCGTCACCTAAGTAAAGACAAGTGTGCCGTGTCCCCCGCAGCGGCCAGAGGGGCTAAACCTGCCTCCTTGTCCACAGCTATTCCTGCCATAACCCAAGAATCAGCCATGGAGGAGTCAGCGGAGATATTTGACCACAACGTCAGCCACTTGCCCCGTGACGATGCCCGGCCATTACTGGATGTTGGTTCCAAGGTTGAGAAAGGCAGGAGGAACATGAGCCTACAGCAGTGATGGCGAACCTCGGCACGCCTGATGTTTTGCAACTACATTTCCCATAATGCTCATGCACTCTGCAGTGTAGTTGAGCATCATGGGAAATGTAGTTCCAAAACATCTGGGGTGCCGAGGTTCTCCATCACTGGCCTACAGAAAGGGGAGAACGCTGGTAGACCAATTGGCAGTCATGTTCCCCCAGCTGCAGCACATTGCCAAGTTGTCTGCGGTGGTATTGAGGATGGAGGAGGAGATGAGGATGAGGATGATGATGATGATGATGTCACTGACTTTATAAAAAAATTGTTAATCTGAGTGTACTATAAAATTTGTCTTCTTCTCATGAGGCTCACTGTGGTGCAAAACGTTGTGATTTCCATCCAAAGTCAGTGGTAGAGAGGCCAGAACTTATCCATAAAATCTCCAATCTTGTTCTCGGTACGACATTGTGACCTCATCACACAGACTGGCTCCACAAGCCGCTGTTTAGAAAAGAAACTGTGCGGGGAATATCTATTTAAATGTCATTTATTTTCTTTATAAATGGCAGTTTTGCTGCAGCAGGTTCTATACATGGTACAGATACAGCAGGTTCTATACACGGTACAGAGACAGCAGGTTCTATACGCGGTACAGATACAGCGGGTTCTATACGTGGTACAGATACAGCGGGTTCTATACGTGGTACAGATACAGCGGGTTCTATACGTGGTACAGATACAGCAGGTCCTATACGTGGTACAGATACAGCAGGTTCTATACGTGGTACAGATACGGCAGGTTCTATACACGGTGCAGATACGGCAGGTTCTATACGCGGTACAGATACAGCAGGTTCTATACGCGGTACAGATACAGCAGGTTCTATACGCGGTACAGATACAGCAGGTTCTATACGTGGTACAGATACAGCAGGTTCTATACGTGGTACAGATACAGCAGGTTCTATACGTGGTACAGATACAGCAGGTTCTATACGTGGTACAGATACGGCAGGTTCTATACACGGTGCAGATACGGCAGGTTCTATACGTGGTACAGATACAGCAGGTTCTATACGTGGTACAGATACAGCAGGTTCTATACGTGGTACAGATACGGCAGGTTCTATACACGGTGCAGATACGGCAGGTTCTATACGCGGTACAGATACAGCAGGTTCTATACGCGGTACAGATACAGCAGGTTCTATACGCGGTACAGATACAGCAGGTTCTATACGTGGTACAGATACAGCAGGTTCTATACGTGGTACAGATACAGCAGGTTCTATACGTGGTACAGATACAGCAGGTTCTATACGTGGTACAGATACGGCAGGTTCTATACACGGTGCAGATACGGCAGGTTCTATACGCGGTACAGATACAGCAGGTTCTATACGCGGTACAGATACAGCAGGTTCTATACGTGGTACAGATACAGCAGGTTCTATACGTGGTACAGATACAGCGGGTTCTATACGTGGTACAGATACAGCAGGTTCTATACGTGGTACAGATACAGCGGGTTCTATACGTGGTACAGATACAGCGGGTTCTATACATGGTACAGATACAGCAGGTTCTATACGTGGTACAGATACAGCAGGTTCTATACGCGGTACAGAGACAGCAGGTTCTATACGCGGTACAGATACAGCGGGTTCTATACGTGGTACAGATACAGCGGGTTCTATACGTGGTACAGATACAGCAGGTTCCATATGCGGTACAGATACAGCAGGTTCTATACGTGGTACAGATACAGCAGGTTCCATATGCGGTACAGATACAGCAGGTTCTATACGTGGTACAGATACAGCAGGTTCTATACGTGGTACAGATACAGCAGGTTCTACACGCGGTACAGATACAGCAGGTTCTATACGTGGTACAGATACAGCAGGTTCTATACGTGGTACAGATACAGCAGGTTCTATACGTGGTACAGATACAGCAGGTTCTATACGTGGTACAGATACAGCAGGTTCTATACGTGGTACAGATACAGCAGGTTCTATACGTGGTACAGATACAGCAGGTTCTATACGTGGTACAGATACAGCAGGTTCTATACGTGGTACAGATACAGCAGGTTCTACACGCGGTACAGATACAGCAGGTTCTATACGTGGTACAGATACAGCAGGTTCTATACGTGGTACAGATACAGCAGGTTCTATACGTGGTACAGATACAGCAGGTTCTATACGTGGTACAGATACAGCAGGTTCTATACGTGGTACAGATACAGCAGGTTCTATACACGGTACAGATACAGCAGGTTCTATACACGGTACAGATACAGCAGGTCCTATACGTGGTACAGATACAGCAGGTCCTATACGTGGTACAGATACAGCAGGTTCTATACGTGGTACAGATACAGCAGGTTCTATACGTGGTACAGATACAGCAGGTTCTATACGCGGTACAGATACAGCAGGTTCTATACGTGGTACAGATACAGCAGGTTCTATACACGGTACAGATACAGCAGGTTCTATACACGGTACAGATACAGCAGGTTCTATACACGGTACAGATACAGCAGGTTCTATACACGGTACAGATACAGCAGGTTCTATACACGGTACAGATACAGCAGGTTCTATACACGGTACAGATACAGCAGGTTCTATACGTGGTACAGATACAGCAGGTTCTATACGTGGTACAGATACAGCAGGTTCTATACGCGGTACAGATACAGCAGGTTCTATACGTGGTACAGATACAGCAGGTCCTATACGTGGTACAGATACAGCAGGTTCTATACGTGGTACAGATACAGCAGGTTCTATACGTGGTACAGATACAGCAGGTTCTATACGTGGTACAGATACAGCAGGTTCTATACGTGGTACAGATACAGCAGGTTCTATACGTGGTACAGATACAGCAGGTTCTATACGTGGTACAGATACAGCAGGTTCTATACGTGGTACAGATACAGCAGGTCCTATACGTGGTACAGATACAGCAGGTCCTATACGTGGTACAGATACAGCAGGTTCTATACGCGGTAGAGATACAGCAGGTTCTATACGTGGTACAGATACAGCAGGTTCTATACGTGGTACAGATTCAGCAGGTTCTATACGTGGTACAGATGCGCCATTTTACAGGCAGACTAAGGGGACCCCCCCCCTCCCCCCATGCACTACATTTAAAGGAATTTTTCATTTTTATTGTTTCACTTTAAGCATCATTAAAATCACTGCGCCTGTAAAAACTATTTTGCGTTGATACATTTCCCCCGGGGCAGTACCCGGGGCCCCCAAACCATTTTTGATGGCCAATAACTTGCATATAAATCCTTACAAATGGGGACTTTTGATTTTTTGAGTTTGGATCCCATAGACTTCAATGGGGTTCGTTTTTGATGTTGGAGAGTTCTGGCAAAAACCAGACCAGGGCATGTTCATCCCATCTCTAGAAGAAAGCAGAAGAGATCCCCCTGAGAAGAGAAAACAGGGGATACCACAGAGAGGAGACGAGGGAAGAAGAGATCCCACAGAGGAGAAGAGGGAAGAGATCCCACAGAGGAGAAGATGAGGGAAGAGATCCCACAGAGGAGAAGATGAGGGAAGAGATCCCACAGAGGAGAAGATGAGGGAAGAGATCCCACAGAGGAGAAGATGAGGGAAGAGATCCCACAGAGGAGAAGATGAGGGAAGAGATCCCACAGAGGAGAAGATGAGGGAAGAGATCCAACAGAGGAGAAGATGAGGGAAGAGATCCCACAGAGGAGAAGATGAGGGAAGAGATCCCACAGAGGAGAAGATGAGGGAAGAGATCCCACAGAGGAGAAGAGGGAAGAGATCCCACAGAGGAGAAGAGGGCAGAGATCCCACAGAGGAGAAGAGGGAAGAGATCCCACAGAGGAGAAGAGGGAAGAGATCCCACAGAGGAGAAGATGAGGGAAGAGATCCAACAGAGGAGAAGATGAGGGAAGAGATCCCACAGAGGAGAAGATGAGGGAAGAGATCCCACAGAGGAGAAGATGAGGGAAGAGATCCCACAGAGGAGAAGAGGGCAGAGATCCCACAGAGGAGAAGAGGGAAGAGATCCCACAGAGGAGAAGAGGGAAGAGATCCCACAGAGGAGAAGATGAGGGAAGAGATCCCACTGAGCGGAAAACAGAGGGAAGAGATTCCAAAGAGAGGAAAACAGAGAGGAGGAGAACCCACTGAGAAGAGAGGAGAAAAGAAGCAATCCCACTAAGAAATTAAGAGAAAAGTAGAGATCTCACAGAGAAGAAGAGATCCCACTGAGAGAAGAGAAGTGATTCCACATACAGAAGAAGAAAATCCATTGGGAGGAAAAAAAAAAAAGAGGAGAAGAAAAGATTCCAAGGAGAGGAGAAGATAGAAGAGATCCCACTGAAAGGGGAAAAATGAAGAGATCATATGGAGAGGAGAAGATAAAATAAGACATCCCAATAAGAGAATCAATCCCACTGAGAAGAGACTAGAGAAGAGTAGAAGCCACTGGAAGCAGAGGAGGGAAGAAGAGATCCCACCAGGAGAAATCTAAAAAGAAAAACGAGAGAGAAAGTGGAAAGAAGAACCCACTCACTCAGTGACCAGGAGAGGAGCTCCCACCAGAAGAGAAACGTGGATATGAGATGCCTCCATCCTGAAGACTAGATCACCATATAACCATTATAGGTGACGTATGGCTCCAATGGATATATGATACAGACAGGAGAGTTCCTCTCTGTCACAGGTAAGTAGACCATGCACAAGACAAGTATGAGATGGTTAGTTGAGGGTTGCCCTCGGTGTAGGACCTCCACCTGGTCATATCTCCCCATACTCACCACTCCGTGTACCAGGAACTCAAACAGTTTGCTCTTTGTTGCTCTGCGAGCTGCTCCTGCGGCTTCATCCGCTGCCATAGTCATAAGTACTGAGCCACCCACCTGCCGAGTACTGCGGAATATTACTACCAGTAGAAGAATTCTCAGATAACACAATTCTATGTCTTCCTATGTATACTGTCTCCCTAAGAACACCTACAACTTCATCATCTGCAAATACAGGTACAACACTGAGGAGTAAAGTCTTCTGTATACTCGGGGCGGTGAGGTCTCCTGTAAGTAGTCAGTAATACGGAGGTCTCCTGTAAGTAGTCAGTAATACGGAGGTCTCCTGTGAGTAGTCAGGAATACGGAGGTCTCCTGTGAGTAGTCAGTAATACGGAGGTCTCCTGTGAGTACAGTCAGTAATACGGAGGTCTCCTGTAAGTAGTCAGTAAGACGGAGGTCTCCTGTGAGTAGTCAGTAAGACGGAGGTCTCCTGTGAGTAGTCAGTAAGACGGAGGTCTCCTGTGAGTAGTCAGTAAGACGGAGGTCTCCTGTGAGTAGTCAGTAAGACGGAGGTCTCCTGTGAGTACAGTCAGTAAGACGGGGGTCTCCTGTAAGTAGTCAGTAAGACGGAGGTCTCCTGTGAGTAGTCAGTAAGACGGAGGTCTCCTGTGAGTAGTCAGTAAGACGGAGGTCTCCTGTGAGTAGTCAGTAAGACGGAGGTCTCCTGTGAGTAGTCAGTAAGACGGAGGTCTCCTGTGAGTACAGTCAGTAATATGGAGGTCTAGTGTGAGTACAGTCAGACGGAGGTCTCCTGTGAGTACAGTCAGTAAGACGGAGGTCTCCTGTGAGTACAGTCAGTAAGACGGAGGTCTCCTGTGAGTACAGTCAGTAAGACGGAGGTCTCCTGTGAGTACAGTCAGTAAGACGGAGGTCTCCTGTGAGTACAGTCAGTAAGACGGAGGTCTCCTGTGAGTACAGTCAGTAAGACGGAGGTCTCCTGTGAGTACAGTCAGTAAGACGGAGGTCTCCTGTGAGTAGTCAGTAAGACGGAGGTCTCCTGTGAGTAGTCAGTAAGACGGAGGTCTCCAGTGAGTACAGTCAGTAATACGGAGGTCTCCAGTGAGTAGTCAGTAAGACGGAGGTCTCCTGTGAGTAGTCAGTAAGACGGAGGTCTCCTGTGAGTAGTCAGTAAGACGGAGGTCTCCTGTGAGTACAGTCAGTAAGACGGAGGTCTCCTGTGAGTACAGTCAGTAATACGGAGGTCTCCTGTGAGTAGTCGGTAAGACGGAGGTCTCCTGTGAGTAGTCAGTAAGACGGAGGTCTCCTGTGAGTACAGTCAGTAAGACGGAGGTCTCCTGTGAGTAGTCAGTAAGACGGAGGTCTCCAGTGAGTAGTCAGTAAGACGGAGGTCTCCAGTGAGTAGTCAGTAATACGGAGGTCTCCTGTGAGTAGTCAGTAAGACGGAGGTCTCCTGTGAGTAGTCAGTAAGACGGAGGTCTCCAGTGAGTAGTCAGTAATACGGAGGTCTCCAGTGAGTACAGTCAGTAATACGGAGGTCTCCAGTGAGTACAGTCAGTAATACGGAGGTCTCCTGTGAGTACAGTCAGTAATACGGAGGTCTCCTGTGAGTACAGTCAGTAATACGGAGGTCTCCTATGAATACAGTCAGTAAGACGGAGGTCTCCTATGAGTACAGTCAGTAAGACGGAGGTCTCCTGTGAGTACAGTCAGTAAGACGGAGGTCTCCTGTGAGTACAGTCAGTAAGACGGAGGTCTCCTGTGAGTACAGTCAGTAAGACGGAGGTCTCCTGTGAGTACAGTCAGTCAGACGGAGGTCTCCTGTGAGTACAGTCAGTAATATGGAGGTCTAGTGTGAGTACAGTCAGTAATACGGAGTCTCCTGTGAGTACAGTCAGTAAGACGGAGGTCTCCTGTGAGTACAGTCAGTAATATGGAGGTCTAGTGTGAGTACAGTCAGTAATACGGAGTCTCCTGTGAGTACAGTCAGTAAGACGGAGGTCTCCTGTGAGTACAGTCAGTAAGACGGAGGTCTCCTGTGAGTAGACAGTAAGACGGAGGTCTCCTGTGAGTACAGTCAGTAAGACGGAGGTCTCCTGTGAGTACAGTCAGTAAGACGGAGGTCTCCTGTGAGTACAGTCAGTAAGACGGAGGTCTCCTGTGAGTACAGTCAGACGGAGGTCTCCTGTGAGTACAGTCAGACGGAGGTCTCCTGTGAGTACAGTCAGACGGAGGTCTCCTGTGAGTACAGTCAGTAATATGGAGGTCTAGTGTGAGTACAGTCAGTAATACGGAGTCTCCTGTGAGTACAGTCAGTAAGACGGAGGTCTCCTGTGAGTAGACAGTAAGACGGAGGTCTCCTGTGAGTAGTGAGTAAGACGGAGGTCTCCTGTGAGTACAGTCAGTAAGACGGAGGTCTCCTGTGAGTACAGTCAGTCAGACGGAGGTCTCCTGTGAGTACAGTCAGTAAGACGGAGGTCTCCTGCGAGTACAGTCAGTAAGACGGAGGTCTCCTGTGAGTACAGTCAGTCAGACGGAGGTCTCCTGCGAGTACAGTCAGTAAGACGGAGGTCTCCTGTGAGTACAGTCAGTAAGACGGAGGTCTCCTGCGAGTACAGTCAGTAAGACGGAGGTCTCCTGTGAGTACAGTCAGTAAGACGGAGGTCTCCTGTGAGTACAGTCAGTCAGACGGAGGTCTCCTGTGAGTACAGTCAGTAAGACGGAGGTCTCCTGCGAGTACAGTCAGTAAGACGGAGGTCTCCTGTGAGTACAGTCAGTCAGACGGAGGTCTCCTGCGAGTACAGTCAGTAAGACGGAGGTCTCCTGTGAGTACAGTCAGTAAGACGGAGGTCTCCTGCGAGTACAGTCAGTCAGACGGAGGTCTCCTGTGAGTACAGTCAGTAAGACGGAGGTCTCCTGCGAGTACAGTCAGTAAGACGGAGGTCTCCTGTGAGTACAGTCAGTCAGACGGAGGTCTCCTGCGAGTACAGTCAGTAAGACGGAGGTCTCCTGTGAGTACAGTCAGTAAGACGGAGGTCTCCTGCGAGTACAGTCAGTAAGACGGAGGTCTCCTGTGAGTACAGTCAGACGGAGGTCTCCTGTGAGTGGGCAGTAATAGGGAGGTCTCTTGTGACTAGACAATAATACAGAGGTCTCCTATTGGTAGAGGTGGTAATTCTCCAGTTGGGACAGGAGCTCTCAGGTCTCCTCTCTCCCTCTCCCCAGCACTCTCAGGTCTCCTCTCTCCCTCTCCCCAGCACTCTCAGGTCTCCTCTCCCTCTCCCCAGCGCTCTCAGGTCTCCTCTCCCTCTCCTTAGCGCTCTCAGGTCTCCTCGCCCTCTCTCTAGCACTCTCAGGTCTCCTCTCCCTCTCCCTAGCGCTCTCAGGTCTCCTCGCCCTCTCTCTAGCACTCTCAGGTCTCCTCTCCCTCTCTCTAGCACTCTCAGGTCTCCTCTCCCTCTCCCTAGCACTCTCAGGTCTCCTCTCCCTCTCTCCAGCACTCTCAGGTCTCCTCTCCCTCTCTCCAGCGCTCTCAGGTCTCCTCTCCCTCTCCCCAGCGCTCTCAGGTCTCCTCTCTCCCTCTCCCCAGCGCTCTCAGGTCTCCTCTCTCCCTCTCCCCAGCACTCTCAGGTCTCCTGTCTCCCTCTCCCCAGCACTCCTCTCTACCTTGCTCCCTCTGTTGTCTGTCTCCTCCAGTCAGGGGTCTCTTTCTCCTGTATTTGTACCCCGGTCGGTCTTAGTTGTGCGGACTCTCTGGCTCTCTCGTCTCTGGGTGAGATGAGAAGGGGTCCCCCAGGGCTGTGCTGAGGGCCGCTCTCCTCCCTCCAGCTGCTGAATTCCTTCCACTGATAAGACAGGAATAGCAGCAGAGCCTCTGTGTGTCTCCCCAGCTGTCTCTGTCCGTCTGCTGAGCCTGGGAATGTCTGTCTGCTGTGCAGCTGTCCCCATCCATCCCGACCCCGTCCTCCATACTGTCCAACCTCTACCCCCGTCCTCCATACTGTCCCCATCCATCCCGACCCCGTCCTCCATACTGTGCCACCCCTACCCCCGTCCTCCATACTGTCCAACCTCTACCCCCGTCCTCCATACTGTCCAACCTCTACCCCCGTCCTCCATACTGTCAAACCTCTACCCCCGTCCTCCATACTGTCCAACCTCTACCCCCGTCCTCCATACTGTCCAACCTCTACCCCCGTCCTCCATACTGTCCCCATCCATCCCGACCCCGTCCTCCATACTGTCCAACCTCTACCCCCGTCCTCCATACTGTCCCCATCCATCCCGACCCCGTCCTCCATACTGTCCAACCTCTACCCCCGTCCTCCATACTGTCCCCATCCATCCCGACCCCGTCCTCCATACTGTCCAACCTCTACCCCCGTCCTCCATACTGTCCCCATCCATCCCGACCCCGTCCTCCATACTGTCCAACCTCTACCCCCGTCCTCCATACTGTCCCCATCCATCCCGACCCCATCCTCCATACTGTCCAACCTCTACCCCCGTCCTCCATACTGTCCCCATCCATCCCGACCCTGTCCTCCATACTGTGCCACCCCTACCCCCGTCCTCCATACTGTCCCCATCCATCCCGACCCCATCCTCCATACTGTCCCCATCCATCCCGACCCCATCCTCCATACTGTCCCCATCCATCCCGACCCCGTCCTCCATACTGTCCAACCTCTACCCCCGTCCTCCATACTGTCCAACCTCTACCCCCGTCCTCCATACTGTCCCACCCCAACCCCCGTCCTCCATACAGTCCTACCCCAACCCCCGTCCTCCATACTGTCCCCATCCATCCCGACCCCGTCCTCCATACTGTCCAACCTCTAACCCCGTCCTCCATACTGTCCTACCCCAACCCCCGTCCTCCATACTGTCCCCTTCCATCCCGACCCCGTCCTCCATACTGTCCAACCTCTACCCCCGTCCTCCATACTGTCCAACCTCTACCCCCGTCCTCCATACTGTCCCACCCCAACCCCCGTCCTCCATACAGTCCTACCCCAACCCCCGTCCTCGATACTGTCCCCTTCCATCCCGACCCCGTCCTCCATACTGTCCAACCTCTACCCCCGTCCTCCATACTGTCCCACCCCTACCCCCATCCTCCATACTGTCCAACCTCTACCCCCGTCCTCCATACTGTCCCCTTAAATCCCGACCCCGTCTTTCATACTGTCCAACCTCTACCCCCGTCCTCCATACTGTCCCACCCCTACCCACGTCCTCCATACTGTCCCCTTCCATCCCGACCCCGTCCTCCATACTTTCCAACCTCTACCCCCGTACTCCATACTGTCCCCTTCCATCCCGACCCCGTCCTTCATACTGTCCAACCTCTACCCCCGTCCCACAACCTGTCCCACCCCTACCCCCGTCCTCCATACTGTCTCCTTCCATCCCGACCCCGTCCCCCATGCTGTCCAACCTCTACCCCTGTCCTCCATACTGTCACACCCCTACCCCCATACTGTCACACCCCTACCCCCATCCTCCATACTGTCCCCTTCCATCCCGACCTCGTCCTCCATACTGTCCCACCCAACCCCGTCCTCCATACTGTCCCACCCCAACCCCCGTCCTCCATACTGTCCCCTTCCATCCCGACCCCGTCCTTCATACTGTCCCACCCAACCCCGTCCTCCATACTGTCCCACCCCAACCCCCGTCCTCCATACTGTCCCCTTCCATCCCGACCCCGTCCTTCATACTGTCCCACCCCAACCCCCGTCCTCCATACTGTCCCCTTCCATCCTGACCCCTGTCCTCCATACTGTCCAACCCCTAGCCCCGTTCGCCATACTGTCCCCTTCCATCCTGACCCCCGTCCTCCATACTGTCCTACCCCAACCCCCGTCCTCCATACTGTCCCCTTCCATCCCGACCCCGTCCTCCATACTGTCCTACCCCAACCCCTGTCCTCCATAGTGTCCCCCTCCATCCCGACCCCGTCCTCCATACTGTCCTACCCCAACCCCCGTCCTCCATAGTGTCCCCTTCCATCCCGACCCCATCCTCCATACTGTCCAACCTCTACCCCCGTCCTCCATACTGTCCCCATCCATCCCGACCCCGTTCTCCATACTGTCCAACCTCTACCCCCGTCCTCCATACTGTCCCCATCCATCCCGACCCCGTCCTCCATACTGTCCAACCTCTACCCCCGTTCTCCATACTGTCCCCTTCCATCCCGACCCCGTCCTTCATACTGTCCAACCTCTACCCCCGTTCTCCATACTGTCCCCTTCCATCCCGACCCCGTCCTTCATACTGTCTAACCTCTACCCCTGTCCTCCATACTGTCCCACCCCTACCCCCGTCCTCCATACTGTCTCCTTCCATCCCGACCCCGTCCTCCATGCTGTCCAACCTCTACCCCCGTCCTCCATACTGTCACACCCCTACCCCCATCCTCCATACTGTCACACCCCTACCCCCATCCTCCATACTGTCCCCTTCCATCCCGACCTCGTCCTCCATACTGTCCCACCCCAACCCCCGTCCTCCATACTGTCCCCTTCCATCCCGACCCCGTCCTCCATACTTTCCCACCCCAACCCCCGTCCTCCATACTGTCCCACCCCTACCCCAGTCCTGCATACTGTCCCCTTCCAAATCCGACCCCTTCCTCCATACTGTCCCACCCCTACCCCCTTCCTCCATACTGTCCCCTTCCATCCTGACCCCATCCTCCATACTGTCCCACCCCAACCCCCGTCCTCCATACTGTCCCCTTCCATCCTGACCCCTGTCCTCCATACTGTCCCACCCCTACCCCTGTCCTCCATACTGTCCCCATCCATCCCGACCCCTGTCCTCCATACTGTCCCCTTTCATCCAGACCCCGTCCTCCATACTTTCCCACCCCAACCCCCGTCCTCCATACTGTCCCACCCCAACCCCGTCCTCCATACTGTCCCCATCCATCCCGACCCCTGTCTTCCATACTGTCCCCATCCTCCATACTGTCCCACCCCTACCCCTGTCCTCCATACTGTCCCACCACCTACCCCCATACTGTCCCCTTCCAAATCCGACCCCGTCCTCCATAATGTCCCACCCCTACCCCCGTCCTCCATACTGTCCCCTTCCATCCTGACCCCCGTCCTCCATACTGTCCCATCCCAACCCCGTCCTCCATACTGTCCCACCCAACCCCGTCCTCCATACTGTCCCACCCCAACCCCCATCCTCCATACTGTCCCCTTCCATCCAGACCCCGTCCTTCATACTGTCCCACCCCAACCCCCGTCCTCCATACTGTCCCCTTCCATCCTGACCCCTGTCCTCCATACTGTCCAACCCCTAGCCCCGTTCGCCATACTGTCCCCTTCCATCCTGACCCCCGTCCTCCATACTGTCCTACCCCAACCCCCGTCCTCCATACTGTCCCCTTCCATCCCGACCCCGTCCTCCATACTGTCCTACCCCAACCCCCGTCCTCCATAGTGTCCCCCTCCATCCCGACCCCGTCCTCCATACTGTCCTACCCCAACCCCCGTCCTCCATAGTGTCCCCTTCCATCCCGACCCCGTCCTCCATACTGTCCAACCTCTACCCCCGTCCTCCATACTGTCCCCATCCATCCCGACCCCGTCCTCCATACTGTCCAACCTCTACCCCCGTCCTCCATACTGTCCCCATCCATCCCGACCCCGTCCTCCATATTGTCCAACCTCTACCCCCGTTCTCCATACTGTCCCCTTCCATCCCGACCCCGTCCTTCATACTGTCTAACCTCTACCCCCGTCCTCCATACTGTCCCACCCCTACCCCCATCCTCCATACTGTCTCCTTCCATCCCGACCCCGTCCTCCATGCTGTCCAACCTCTACCCCCGTCCTCCATACTGTCACACCCCTACCCCCATCCTCCATACTGTCACACCCCTACCCCCATCCTCCATACTGTCCCCTTCCATCCCAACCTCGTCCTCCATACTGTCCCACCCCAACCCCCGTCCTCCATACTGTCCCCTTCCATCCTGACCCCGTCCTCCATACTGTCCCACCCCGACCCCTGTCCTCCATACTGTCCCCTTTCATCCCGACCCCGTCCTCCATACTTTCCCACCCCAACCCCCGTCCTCCATACTGTCCCACCCCTACCCCAGTCCTCCATACTGTCCCCTTCCAAATCCGACCCCGTCCTCCATACTGTCCCCTTCCATCCTGACCCCATCCTCCATACTGTCCCACCCCAACCCCCGTCCTCCATACTGTCCCCTTCCATCCTGACCCCTGTCCTCCATACTGTCCCACCCCTACCCCTGTCCTCCATACTGTCCCCATCCATCCCGAACCCCTGTCCTCCATACTGTCCCCTTTCATCCAGACCCCGTCCTCCATACTTTCCCACCCCAACCCCCGTCCTCCATACTGTCCCACCCCAACCCCGTCCTCCATACTGTCCCCATCCATCCCGACCCCTGTCTTCCATACTGTCCCCATCCATCCCGACCCCGTCCTCCATACTGTCCCACCCCTACCCCTGTCCTCCATACTGTCCCACCACCTACCCCCATACTGTCCCCTTCCAAATCCGACCCCGTCCTCCATAATGTCCCACCCCTACCCCCGTCCTCCATACTGTCCCCTTCCATCCTGACCCCCGTCCTCCATACTGTCCCATCCCAACCCCGTCCTCCATACTGTCCCACCCCAACCCCCGTCCTCCATACTGTCCCACCCCTACCCCAGTCCTCCATACTGTCCCCTTCCAAATCCGACCCCGTCCTCCATACTATCCCACCCCTACCATCCTGACCCCCGTCCTCCATACTGTCCCACCCAAACCCCGTCCTCCATACTGTCCCCTTCCATCATGACCCCTGTCCTCCATACTGTCCCACCCCAACCCCGTCCTCCATACTGTCCCACCCCTAATCCTGTCCTCCATACTGTCCCCCTCCATCCCGACCCGTCTTCCATACTGTCCCCATCCATCCCGACCCAGTCCTCCATACTGTCCCACCCCTTCCCCCATCATCCATACTGTCCCACCCCTTCCCCCGTCATCCATACTGTCCCACCCCTACCCCCGTCCTCCATACTGTCCCACCCCTAGCCCCATACTGTCCCCTTCCAAATCCGGCCCCATCCTTCATACTGTCCCACCCCAACCCCGTCCTCCATACTGTCCCCTTCCATCCTGACCCCCGTCCTCCATACTGTCCCATCCCAACCCCGTCCTCCATACTGTCCCACCCCTACCCCTGTCCTCCATACTGTCCCCATCCATCCCGACACCTGTCCTCCATACTGTCTCCTTCCATCCCGACCCCATGCTCCATACTGTCCAACTCCTGCTCCGTCCTCCATGCTGTCCCACCACTACCCCCATACTCCATACTGTCCCCTTCCATCCTGACCCCTGTCCTCCATACTGTCCCACCCCTACCCCTGTCCTCAATACTGTCCCCATCCATCCCGACCCCTGTCCTCCATACTGTCCCCTTTCATCCCGACCCAGTCCTCCATACTGTAAAACCCCAACCCCTGTCCTCCATACTGTCCCCATCCATCCCAACCACTGTCCTCCATACTGTCCCCTTTCATCCCGACCCCGTCCTCCATACTTTCCCACCCCAACCCCCGTCCTCCATACTGCCCCCTTCCATCCTGACCCCTGTCCTCCATACTGTCCAACCCCTAGCTCCGTTCTCCATACTGTCCCCTTCCGCCCTGACCCCCGTCCTCCATACTGTCCCACCCCAACCCCGTCCTCCATACTGTCCCCTTCCGTCCTGACCCCCGTCCTTCATACTGTCCCACCCCTACCCCTTTCCTCCATACTGTCCCCATCCATCCCGACCCCTGTCCTCCATACTGTCCCCTTTCATTCCGACCCCGTCCTCCATACTGTACAACCCCAACCCCTGTCCTCCATACTGTCCCCACCCATCCCAACCCCTGTCCTCCATACTGTCCCCATCCATCCCGACCCCTGTCCTCCATACTGTCCCCTTTCATCCCGACCCAGTCCTCCATACTGTAAAACCCCAACCCCTGTCCTCCATACTGTCCCCTTTCATCCCGACCCCGTCCTCCATACTGCCCCCTTCCATCCTGACCCCCGTCCTCCATACTGTCCAACCCCTAGCTCCGTTCTCCATACTGTCCCCTTCCATCCTGACCCCCGTCCTCCATACTGTCCCACCCCAACCCCGTCCTCCATACTGTCCCCTTCCGTCCTGACCCCCGTCCTCCATACTGTCCCACCCCTACCCCTGTCCTCCATACTGTCCCCATCCATCCCGACCCCTGTCCTCCATACTGTCCCCTTTCATTCCGACCCCGTCCTCCATACTGTACAACCCCAACCCCTGTCCTCCATACTGTCCCCACCCATCCCAACCCCTGTCCTCCATACTGTCCCCTTTCATCCCGACCCCGTCCTCCATACTTTCCCACCCCAACCCCCGTCCTCCATACTGTCCCACCCCTACCCCCGTCCCCCATACTGTCCCCTTCCATCCCAACCCCTGTCCTCCATACTGGTCCCATCCATCCAGATCCCTGTCCTCTATACTGTCCCCTTCAATCTCAACCCTTGTCCTCCATACTGGTCCCTTTAATCTCAAACCCTGTCCTCCATACTGGTCCCATCCACCGCAACCCCTGTTCTCCATACTGGTCCCATCCATACCAACCCCTGTCCTCCTTACTGGTCCCTTCTATCCCTACCCCTGTCCTCCATACAGTCGCCTTCATCCCCAACCCGTCCTCCATACTATCCCTATCCATCCCAAACCCTGTCCTCCATACTTTCCCCTTCCAGCCCAACCCCTGTCCTCCATACTGTCCCCTTCCATCCCAACCCCTGTCCTCCATACTGTCCCCTTCCATCCCGACCCCTGTGCTCCATACTGTCCCACCCCAACCCCATCTTCCATACTGTCCCACCCCTACCCCGTCCTCCATACTGTCCCCTTCCATCCCAACCCCTGTCCTCCATACTGTCCCACCCCAACCCCCATCCTCCATACTGTCCCACCCCTACCCCCGTCCTCCATACTGTCATCTTCCATCCGGACCCCTGTCTTCCATACTGTACCTTTCCATCCCAACCCGTCCTCCATACTGGTCCCATCCATCCCAATCCTTGTCATCCATACTGTCCCTTTCAATCTCAACCCTTGTCCTCCATACTGTCCTATTCCATCCAAACCTCTGTCCTCCATACTGGTCCCATCCATCCCGACCACTGTCCTCCATACTGGTCCCTTCAATCCCTACCCCTGTCCTCCAGATTGTCCCCTTCAATGCGAACCCCTGTCCTCCATACTGTCCCCTCGTAAATCCAAACCCCTGTCCTCCATACTGTCCCCTTCCATCCCAACCCCTTTCCTCCATACTGTCCCCTTCCAGCCCAACCCCTGTCCTCCATACAGGTCCAATTCATCCTGACCTCTGTTCTCCATACTGTCCCCTTCCATCTCTAACCCTGTCCTCCATACTGTCCCCATCCATCCCTACCCCCGTCCTCCATATTGTCCCAACCCCTACCCCTGTCCTCCATACTGTCCCCATCCATCCTGACCCCTGTCATCCATACTGTCCCCTTCCATCCCTACCCCCGTCCTCCATATTGTCCCCATCCATCCCAACCCCTGTCCTCCATAGTGTCCCCTTCCATCCCAACCCCTGTCCTCCATACTGTCCCCTTCCATTCTTAGCCCTGTCCTCCATACTGTCCCCTTCCATCCTTAGCCCTGTCCTCCATACTGTCCGCTTCAATCCCTACCTCTGTCCTCCATACTGTCCCCATCCATCCCGACCCCTGTTCTCCATGCTGTCTCCATCCATCCCGACCCCTGTCCCCCATACTGTCCCCTTCCATCCTTAGCCCTGTCCTCCATACTGTCCCCTTCCATCCTTAGCCCTGTCCTCCATACTGTCCCCTTCAATCCCTACCTCTGTCCTCCATACTGTCCCCATCCATCCCGACCCCTGTTCTCCATGCTGTCTCCTTCCATCCCAACTCGTCCTTCATACTGGTCCCATCCATCCCAACCCCTGTCCCCTTCCATCCCAACCCCTGTCCTCCATACTGTCCCCTTCCATCTGACCCGTCCTCCATACTATCCTCTTCCATCCCGACCCCTGTCCTCCATACTGTACCCTTCCATCCCGACCCCTGTCCTCCATACTGTACCCTTCCATCCCAACCCCTGCCCTCCATACTGTCCCTTTCCATCCAACCCCTGTCCTCTTCCATCCTGACCCGTTCAATCCCAACCCCTGCCCTCCATACTGTCCCCTTTCATCCCAACCCGTCCTCCATACTGGTCCTATCCATCCCGATCCCTTTCCTCCATATTGTCCCCTTCCATCCCAACCCGTCCTCCATACTGCCCCTTTCCACCCCGCCCCACTGTCCTCCATACTGTGCCATCCCTACACCTGTACTCCATACTGTCCCATCCCTACCCATGTCCTCCATACTGTCCCCTTCCATCCCGACCCCTGTCCTCCATACTGTCAAATCCTAACCCCTGTCCTCCACACTGTCCTCATCCATCCCAACCCCTGTCCTCCATACTGTCCCCTTCAATCCCTACCTCTGTCCTCCATACTGTCCCCATCCATCCCGACCCCTGTTCTCCATGCTGTCCCCTTCCATCCCAACTCGTCCTTCATACTGGTCCCATCTATCCCGACCCGTCCTCCATACCGGTCCCTTCAATCCCTACCCCTGTCCTCCATACTGCCCCCTTCAATCCCAACCCCTGTTATCCATACTGTCCCCTTCAATCCCAACCCCTGTTCTCCATACTGTCCCCATCCATCCCAACCCCTGTCCTCCATACTGTCCCCATCCATCCCGACCCCTGTCCTCCATACTGTCCCCATCCATCCCAACCCCTGTCCTCCATACTGTCCCCATCCATCCCAACCCCTGTCCTCCATAATATCCCCTTCCAGCCCAACCCCTGTCCTCCATACAGGTCCAATTCATCCAGACCTCTGTTCTCCATACTGTCCCCTTCCATCTCAAACCTGTCCTCCATACTGTCCCCATCCATCCCTACCCCTGTCCTCCATATTGTCCCAACCCCTACCCCTCTCCTCCATACTGTCCCCATCCATCCCGACCCCTGTCATCCATACTGTCCCCTTCCATCCCTACCCCTGTCCTCCATATTGTCCCCATCCATCCCAATGCCTGTCCTCCATCCATCCATCCCTACCCCTGTCCTCCATACTGTCCCCTTCCATCCCTAGCCCTGTCCTCCATACTGTCCCCTTCCATCCCAACCCCTGTCCTCCATACTGTCCCCTTCCATCCTGACCCCTTCAATCCCAACCCCTGCCCTCCATACTGTCCCCTTCCATCCCAACCCCTGTCCTCCATACTGTCCCCTTCCATCCTGATCCGTTCAATCCCAACCCCTGCCCTCCATACTGTCCCCTTCCATCCAACCCCTGTCCTCTTCCATCCTGACCCGTTCAATCCCAACCCCTGCCATCCATACTGTCGCCTTTCATCCCAACCCGTCCTCCATACTGGTCCTATCCATCCCGATCCCTTTCCTCCATATTGTCCCCTTCCATCCCGACCCGTCCTCCATACTGCCCCTTTCCACCCCGACCCCCTGTCCTCCATACTGTGCCATCCCTACACCTGTACTCCATACTGTCCCATCCCTACCCATGTCCTCCATACTGTCCCCTTCCATCCCGACCCCTGTCCTCCATACTGTCAAATCCTAACCCCTGTCCTCCACACTGTCCTCATCCATCCCAACCCCTGTCCTCCATACTGTCCCCTTCAATCCCTACCTCTGTCCTCCATACTGTCCCCATCCATCCCGACGCCTGTTCTCCATGCTGTCCCCTTCCATCCCAACTCGTCCTTCATACTGGTCCCATCTATGCCGACCCGTCCTCCATACCGGTCCCTTCAATCCCTACCCCTGTCCTCCATACTGCCCCCTTCAATCCCAACCCCTGTTATCCATACTGTCCCCTTCAATCCCAACCCCTGTTCTCCATACTGTCCCCATCCATCCCAACCCCTGTCCTCCATACTGTCCCCATCCATCCCAACCCCTGTCCTCCATACTGTCCCCATCCATCCCAACCCCTGTCCTCCATACTGTCCCCATCCATCCCAACCCCTGTCCTCCATACTGTCCCCATCCATCCCAACCCCTGTCCTCCATAATATCCCCTTCCAGCTCAACCCCTGTCCTCCATACAGGTCCAATTCATCCAGACCTCTGTTCTCCATACTGTCCCCTTCCATCTCAAACCTGTCCTCCATACTGTCCCCATCCATCCCTACCCACTTCCTCCATATTGTCCCAACCCCTACCCCTGTCCTCCATACTGTCCCCATCCATCCCGACCCGTCATCCATACTGTCCCCTTCCATCCCTACCCCTGTCCACCATATTGTCCCCATCCATCCCAACGCCTGTCCTCCAACCATCCATCCCTACCCCTGTCCTCCATACTGTCCCCTTCCATCCCTAGCCCTGTCCTCCATACTGTCCCCTTCCATCCCAACCCCTGTCCTCCATACTGTCCCCTTCCATCCTTAGCCCTGTCCTTCATACTGTCCCCATGCATCCCTGTCCTCCATACTGTCCTGTCTGGTGACCATGTACCCATCTATGAGTGTGTACTTCACTGTTCTTCTGCTGCCCTCATGTCACCTATCACTCTCAGAGGTGTGTGGTGAGGTGAAAAAAAAACTCCTTCATCCTCCCCCTCAATCCCCTTTCCTCAACATCAGGCAGGACAAATGATAAACCTGGGCCAAGTCCCAGGAGGAAAACCTTTGACCCTCCTCTGGACTTCCTCCTAAATCAAGTTCCTACAACCTTCTCTGAGCACCGCCCATTCTAGAACATGTGACCAACATCAGCCGTCCCAGGAGGAGCCAACAGAACTGTGAGGAAGAGGAGAGGCAGAAAGGGATCAGTGATGAGACTCAGAAGCCGACCTTCCACCCCTCTCTTCTCACCAAGGCCTTCAATTTGCCCTGACACTCCCCATACATGATGACTATATTCCTCGGTGTTCTCCTCCCCCCTGACACTCCATCTCCATACATGATGACTATATTCCTCGTTGTTCTCCTACTCCCCCCTGACACTCCATCTCCATACATGATGACTATATTACTCGTTGTTCTCCTACTCCCTCCTGACACTCCATCTCCATACATGATGACTATATTCCTCGGTGTTCTCCTCCCCCCTGACACTCCATCTCCATACATGATGACTATATTCCTCAGTGTTCTCCTTCTCCCCCCCGACACTCCATCTCCATACATGATGACTATATTCCTCAGTGTTCTCCTCCTCCCCTCTGACACTCCATCTCCATACATGATGACTATATTCCTCGGTGTTCTCCTCCCCTCTGACACTCCATCTCCATACATGATGACTATATTCCTCGGTGTTCTCCTCCTCCCCCCCCGACACTCCATCTCCATACATGATGACTATATTCCTCAGTGTTCTCCTCCTCCCCATGACACGCCATCTCCATTCATGATGACTATATTCCTCAGTGTTCTCCTTCTCCCCCCTGACACTCCATCTCCATACATGATGGCTATATTCCTCTGTGTTCTCCTCCTCCCCCCCCCGACACTCCATCTCCATACATGATGGCTATATTCCTCGGTGTTCTCCTTCTCCCCTCTGACACTCCATCTCCATACATGATGACTATATTCCTCAGTGTTCTCCTTCTCCCCTCTGACACTCCATCACCATACATGATGACTATATTCCTCAGTGTTCTCCTCCTCCCCCCCGACACTCCATCTCCATACATGATGACTATATTCCTCGGTGTTCTCCTCCTCCCCTCTGACACTCCATCACCATACATGATGACTATATTCCTCAGTGTTCTCCTCCTCCCCCCCGACACTCCATCTCCATACATGATGACTATATTCCTCAGTGTTCTCCTCCTCCCCATGACACGCCATCTCCATACATGATGACTATATTCCTCTGTGTTCTCCTCCTCCCCTCTGACACTCCATCTCCATACATGATGACTATATTCCTCGGTGTTCTCCTTCTCCCCTCTGACACTCCATCTCCATACATGATGACTATATTCCTCAGTGTTCTCCTCCTCCCCATGACACGCCATCTCCATACATGATGACTATATTCCTCTGTGTTCTCCTCCTCCCCTCTGACACTCCATCTCCATACATGATGACTATATTCCTCAGTGTTCTCCTCCTCCCCATGACACGCCATCTCCATACATGATGACTATATTCCTCAGTGTTCTCCTCCTCCCCCCCGACACTCCATCTCCATACATGATGACTATATTCCTCGGTGTTCTCCTCCTCCCCTCTGACACGCCATCTCCATACATGATGACTATATTCCTCTGTGTTCTCCTCCTCCCCATGACACGCCATCTCCATACATGATGACTATATTCCTCTGTGTTCTCCTTCTCCCCCCTGACACTCCATCTCCATACATGATGACTATATTCCTCTGTGTTCTCCTCCTCCCCTCTGACACTCCATCTCCATACATGATGACTATATTCCTCGGTGTTCTCCTCCCCTCTGACACTCCATCTCCATACATGATGACTATATTCCTCGGTGTTCTCCTCCCCTCTGACACTCCATCTCCATACATGATGACTATATTCCTCGGTGTTCTCCTCCCCTCTGACACTCCATCTCCATACATGATGACTATATTCCTCGGTGTTCTCCTCCTCCCCCCCCCCGACACTCCATCTCCATACATGATGACTATATTCCTCAGTGTTCTCCTCCTCCCCATGACACGCCATCTCCATACATGATGACTATATTCCTCGGTGTTCTCCTCCCCTCTGACACTCCATCTCCATACATGATGACTATATTCCTCGGTGTTCTCCTCCTCCCCCCCCCGACACGCCATCTCCATTCATGATGACTATATTCCTCAGTGTTCTCCTTCTCCCCATGACACGCCATCTCCATACATGATGACTATATTCCTCTGTGTTCTCCTTCTCCCCTCTGACACTCCATCTCCATACATGACGACTATATTCCTCTGTGTTCTCCTTCTCCCCTCTGACACTCCATCTCCATACATGATGGCTATATTCCTCTGTGTTCTCCTTCTCCCCTCTGACACTCCATCTCCATACATGACGACTATATTCCTCGGTGTTCTCCTTCTCCCCTCTGACACTCCATCTCCATACATGATGACTATATTCCTCTGTGTTCTCCTCCTCCCCTCTGACACTCCATCTCCATACATGATGACTATATTCCTCAGTGTTCTCCTCCTCCCCATGACACGCCATCTCCATACATGATGACTATATTCCTCGGTGTTCTCCTTCTCCCCCCTGACACTCCATCTCCATACATGATGACTATATTCCTCAGTGTTCTCCTTCTCCCCTCTGACACGCCATCTCCATACATGATGACTATATTCCTCTGTGTTCTCCTTCTCCCCTCTGACACTCCATCTCCATACATGATGACTATATTCCTCTGTGTTCTCCTTCTCCCCTCTGACACTCCATCTCCATACATGATGACTATATTCCTCTGTGTTCTCCTTCTCCCCTCTGACACTCCATCTCCATACATGATGACTATATTCCTCAGTGTTCTCCTCCTCCCCATGACACGCCATCTCCATACATGATGACTATATTCCTCGGTGTTCTCCTTCTCCCCCCTGACACTCCATCTCCATACATGATGACTATATTCCTCAGTGTTCTCCTCCTCCCCCCTGACACTCCATCTCCATACATGATGACTATATTCCTCGGTGTTCTCCTTCTCCCCCCTGAAACTCCATCTCCATACATGATGACTATATTCCTCGGTGTTCTCCTTCTCCCCTCTGACACTCCATCTCCATACATGATGACTATATTCCTCAGTGTTCTCCTCCTCCCCATGACACGCCATCTCCATACATGATGACTATATTCCTCTGTGTTCTCCTCCTCCCCTCTGACACTCCATCACCATACATGATGACTATATTCCTCAGTGTTCTCCTCCTCCCCCCCGACACTCCATCTCCATACATGATGACTATATTCCTCAGTGTTCTCCTCCTCCCCCCCGACACTCCATCTCCATACATGATGACTATATTCCTCAGTGTTCTCCTCCTCCCCATGACACGCCATCTCCATACATGATGACTATATTCCTCTGTGTTCTCCTTCTCCCCTCTGACACTCCATCTCCATACATGATGACTATATTCCTCAGTGTTCTCCTTCTCCCCTCTGACACGCCATCTCCATACATGATGACTATATTCCTCAGTGTTCTCCTCCTCCCCATGACACGCCATCTCCATACATGATGACTATATTCCTCAGTGTTCTCCTTCTCCCCTCTCACACTCCATCTCCATACATGATGACTATATTCCTCAGTGTTCTCCCCTCTGACACGCCTTCTACATACATGATGACTATATATTCCTCAGTGTTCACCTTCTCCCCCCTGACACGCCATCTCCATACATGATGACTATATATTCCTCAGTGTTCACCTTCTCCCCCCTGACACGCCATCTCCATACATGATGACTATATTCCTCAGTGTTCTCCTCCCCTCTGACACGCCTTCTACATACATGATGACTATATATTCCTCAGTGTTCACCTTCTCCCCCCTGACACGCCATCTCCATACATGATGACTATATTTCTCAGTGTTCTCCTCCCCTCTGACACGCCTTCTACATACATGATGACTATATATTCCTCAGTGTTCACCTTCTCCCCCCTGACACTCCATCTCCATACATGATGACTATATTCCTCGGTGTTCTCCTCCTCCCCTCTGACACTCCATCTCCATACATGACGACTATATTCCTCAGTGTTCTCCTTCTCCCCTCTGACACTCCATCTCCATACATGACGACTATATTCCTCAGTGTTCTCCTTCTCCCCCCTGACACTCCATCTCCATACATGACGACTATATTCCTCGGTGTTCTCCTCCTCCCCTCTGACACTCCATCTCCATACATGACGACTATATTCCTCTGTGTTCTCCTTCTCCCCCCTGACACTCCATCTCCATACATGATGACTATATTCCTCTGTGTTCTCCTCCTCCCCCCTGACACGCCATCTCCATACATGATGACTATATTCCTCTGTGTTCTCCTCCTCCCCTCTGACACGCCATCTCCATACATGACGACTATATTCCTCTGTGTTCTCCTTCTCCCCTCTGACACTCCATCTCCATACATGATGACTATATTCCTCTGTGTTCTCCTCCTCCCCCCTGACACGCCATCTCCATACATGATGACTATATTCCTCGGTGTTCTCCTCCTCCCCATGACACGCCTTCTACATACATGACGACTATATTCCTCTGTGTTCTCCTCCTCCCCTCTGACACTCCATCTCCATACATGATGACTATATTCCTCTGTGTTCTCCTCCTCCCCTCTGACACGCCATCTCCATACATGATGACTATATTCCTCGGTGTTCTCCTCCTCCCCATGACACGCCTTCTACATACATGATGACTATATTCCTCTGTGTTCTCCTCCTCCCCTCTGACACTCCATCTCCATACATGATGACTATATTCCTCTGTGTTCTCCTTCTCCTCCCTGATACGCCATCTCCATACATGATGACTATATTCCTCTGTGTTCTCCTTCTCCTCCCTGACACGCCATCTCCATACATGATGACTATATTCCTCTGTGTTCTCCTCCTCCCCTCTGACACTCCATCTCCATACATGATGACTATATTCCTCGGTGTTCTCCTTCTCCCCCCCGACACTCCATCTCCATACATGATGACTATATTCCTCGGTGTTCTCCTCCCCCCTGACACTCCATCTCCATACATGACGACTATATTCCTCAGTGTTCTCCTTCTCCCCCCTGACACTCCATCTCCATACATGACGACTATATTCCTCGGTGTTCTCCTTCTCCCCCCCGACACTCCATCTCCATACATGATGACTATATTCCTCAGTGTTCTCCTCCTCCCCCCTGACACTCCATCTCCATACATGATGACTATATTCCTCAGTGTTCTCCTTCTCCCCCCTGACACTCCATCTCCATACATGATGACTATATTCCTCAGTGTTCTCCTCCTCCCCCCTGACACTCCATCTCCATACATGATGACTATATTCCTCAGTGTTCTCCTTCTCCTCCCTGACACGCCATCTCCATACATGATGACTATATTCCTCTGTGTTCTCCTCCTCCCCTCTGACACGCCATCTCCATACATGACTATATTCCTCGGTGTTCTCCTCCCCCCCGACACTCCATCTCCATACATGACGACTATATTCCTCTGTGTTCTCCTTCTCCCCCCCGACACTCCATCTCCATACATGATGACTATATTCCTCGGTGTTCTCCTTCTCCCCTCTGACACGCCTTCTACATACATGATGACTATATTACATGAGTGTGTATTTCCGATGTTTTCATCTTGGCCCCCCGATTCATCCTCATACAGTCAGGTCCATAAATATTGGGACATAGTCACAATTCTAACCTTTTTGGCTCTATACACCACAATGGATTTGAAATGAAGGGAAGAAGAGGCCACCTGAAGACTTTCATATGTAATGTGAGGGAATTTATATCGGGTGACCGGTGTAGGAATGACAGCACTTTCTATAGGTGCCTCCTACTTTTTAGGGACCAAAAGTAATGGGACAGATTAACAATTAACTTTCACGTTTTAATACTTGGTTGCAGATCCTTTGCGGTCAATCACAGGCTGAAGTCTGGACGGCATAGACCTCACCAGACCATGGGCTCCATCCCTGGTGATGCTCTGCCAGGCGTCTACTGCCCACCGTCTTCAGTTCCTGCTTCTTCTTGGGGCATTTTCCCTTCAGGAGGTGAATTGCACGCTCGATCGGATTCAGGTCAGGGGATGGACATTGCAGAACATTCCACTTCTTTCCCTTGAAAACCTCTTTGGTTGCTTCGCAGTATTCTTCGGGTCATTGTCCATCTGCACGGGGAAGTCCAATGACTTCTGAAGTATTTTGCTGAATACGAGCCGATAATATTTCCCAGAATTCATCCTGCTGCTTCTGTCAGCCGTCACATCATCAATAAATCCAAGAGAAGCAGTTCCATTGGCAGCCATACATGCCCACGCCATGCCTCTACCACCACCATGCTTCACTGATGAGGCGATATGCGTTGGATCATGAGCAGCTCCTTTCCTTCTCCATACTCCTCTCTCCTCATCACTCTGGTACACGTTGGTCTTGGTCTCCTCTGTCCAAAGGACGTTGTTCCAGAACTGTGAAGGCTTTTTTTAGATGTTGTTTGGCAAACTCTAATCTGCCCTTCCTGTGTTTGAGGCTCACCGATGGTTTACATCTTGTGGTGACCCCTCTGTATTCACTCTGGTGAAGTCTTCTCCTGATTGGTGACTTTGACACACATACACACCTACCTCCCGGAGAGGGTTCTTGACATGGCCAACTGTTGTGAAGGGTCTTCACCAGGGAAAGAATTCTTCGGTCATCCACCACAGTTGTTTTCCGAGGTCTTCCAGTGTTGCTGATCTCCCCGGCGTGTTCTTTCTTTATAAGGATGTTCCGGTTGATTTGGCCACACCGAATGTTTTTGCTATCTCTCTCCCATGGGTTGGTGTCTCCGGCCTAATGATGGCTTCACTGATAGTGACGGCTCTTTGGATCTCCTATTGAGAAGTGACAGCAACAGATTCCAAATGCAGACAGCACACTGGAGATGAACCCCGAACCTTTTATCTGCTCCTTGTAAATGGGATAATGAGGGAATAACACGCACCTGGCCATGGAGCAGCTGAGCAGCCAATTGTCCCATTACTTTTGGTCCCTTAAAAAGTGGGAGGTACATATACAAAGTGCTGTCACCCGATTGGATGTAATTCCCTCACATTAAAGCTGAAGGTCTGCAGGTGAAGCCCATCTTGTTCTTTCATTTCAGATCCATTGTGGTGTATGGAGCCAAGGAGATGAGAACTCTGTCCATGTCCCAATATTTATGGACCTGTCCCAATGATTAGATGGAGCCCCTGATGGAGGTCCATGCTCTCTTCCATCTACAGAGAGAAGGAGATGAGAACTGTGTCCGTGTCCCAATATTTATGAACCTGACCCAATGATTAGATGGAGCCCCTGATGAAGTCCAGGCTCTCTTCCATCTACAGAGAGAAGGAGATGAGAACTGTGTCCGTGTCCCAATATTTATGGACCTGTCCCAATGATTAGATGGAGCCCCTGATGGAGGTCCAGGCTCTCCACCATCTACAGAGAGAAGGAGATGAGAACTGTGTCCGTGTCCCAATATTTATGGACCTGACCCAATGATTAGATGGAGCCCCTGATGAAGTCCAGGCTCTTCTCCATCTACATAGAGAAGGAGATGAGAACTGTGTCCGTGTCCCAATGATAAGATAGAGCCCCTGATGGAGGTCCATGCTCTCCACCATCTACAGAGAGAAGGAGATGAGAACTGTGTCCGTGTCCCAATATTTATGGACCTGTCCCAATGATTAGATGGAGCCCCTGATGGAGGTCCAGGCTCTCCACCATCTACAGAGAGAAGGAGATGAGAACTGTGTCCGTGTCCCAATATTTATGGACCTGACCCAATGATTAGATGGAGCCCCTGATGAAGTCCATGCTCTCCTCCATCTACAGAGAGAAGGAGATGAGAACTGTGTCCGTGTCCCAATATTTATGGACCTGACTCAATGATTAGATGGAGCCCCTGATGGAGGTCCATGCTCTCCTCCATCTACAGAGAGAAGGAGATGAGAACTGTGTCCGTGTCCCAATATTTATGAACCTGACCCAATGATTAGATGGAGCCCCTGATGAAGTCCAGGCTCTTCTCCATCTACATAGAGAAGGAGATGAGAACTGTGTCCGTGTCCCAATGATAAGATGGAGCCCCTGATGGAGGTCCATGCTCTCCTCCATCTACAGAGAGAAGGAGATGAGAACTGTGTCCGTGTCCCAATGATTAGATGGAGCCCCTGATGAAGTCCAGGCTCTCCTCCATCTACAGAGAGAAGGAGATGAGGACGACCTCCAAGCTGCCCCCTTCCCGTCTACAACTGAAGATATATTTGGAATTTTCGGGGGATGAGAAAAAAAAAAAGCAAAGAAAATGAAAATCCTGCAGAATGTCCCAGAGACTCCACATACCACAGGAATAGAGGGGGAGGGGACATTAGAGTGTAAGCTCCTCTGTACAGAGACTGATGTGACTGTGGGGGGAGGGGACATTAGAGTGTAAGCTCCTCTGTACAGAGACTGATGTGACTGTGGGGGAGGGGACATTAGAGTGTAAGCTCCTCTGTACAGAGACTGATGTGACTGTGGGGGAGGGGACATTAGAGTGTAAGCTCCTCTGTACAGAGACTGATGTGACTGTGGGGGGAGGGGACATTAGAGTGTAAGCTCCTCTGTACAGAGACTGATGTGACTGTGGGGGAGGGGACATTAGAGTGTAAGCTCCTCTGTACAGAGACTGATGTGACTGTGGGGGGAGGGGACATTAGAGTGTAAGCTCCTCTGTACAGAGACTGATGTGACTGTGGGGGGAGGGGACATTAGAGTGTAAGCTCCTCTGTACAGAGACTGATGTGACTGTGGGGGGGAGGGGACATTAGAGTGTAAGCTCCTCTGTACAGAGACTGATGTGACTGTGGGGGGAGGGGACATTAGAGTGTAAGCTCCTCTGTACAGAGACTGATGTGACTGTGGGGGAGGGGACATTAGAGTGTAAGCTCCTCTGTACAGAGACTGATGTGACTGTGGGGGGAGGGGACATTAGAGTGTAAGCTCCTCTGTACAGAGACTGATGTGACTGTGGGGGGGGGGGGACATTAGAGTGTAAGCTCCTCTGTACAGAGACTGATGTGACTGTGGGGGGAGGGGACATTAGAGTGTAAGCTCCTCTGTACAGAGAATGATGTGACTGTGGGGGGAGGGGACATTAGAGTGTAAGCTCCTCTGTACAGAGACTGGTGTGACTGTGGGGGGGGGGGACATTAGAGTGTAAGCTCCTCTGTACAGAGACTGATGTGACTGTGGGGGGAGGGGACATTAGAGTGTAAGCTCCTCTGTACAGAGAATGATGTGACTGTGGGGGGAGGGGACATTAGAGTGTAAGCTCCTCTGTACAGAGAATGATGTGACTGTGGGGGGAGGGGACATTAGAGTGTAAGCTCCTCTGTACAGAGACTGGTGTGACTGTGGGGGAGGGGACATTAGAGTGTAAGCTCCTCTGTACAGAGACTGATGTGACTGTGGGGGGGGGGGAGGGGACATTAGAGTGTAAGCTCCTCTGTACAGAGACTGATGTGACTGTGGGGGAGGGGACATTAGAGTGTAAGCTCCTCTGTACAGAGAATGATGTGACTGTGGGGGGAGGGGACATTAGAGTGTAAGCTCCTCTGTACAGAGAATGATGTGACTGTGGGGGGAGGGGACATTAGAGTGTAAGCTCCTCTGTACAGAGACTGGTGTGACTGTGGGGGAGGGGACATTAGAGTGTAAGCTCCTCTGTACAGAGACTGATGTGACTGTGGGGGGGGGGGAGGGGACATTAGAGTGTAAGCTCCTCTGTACAGAGACTGATGTGACTGTGGGGGAGGGGACATTAGAGTGTAAGCTCCTCTGTACAGAGAATGATGTGACTGTGGGGGGAGGGGACATTAGAGTGTAAGCTCCTCTGTACAGAGAATGATGTGACTGTGGGGGGAGGGGACATTAGAGTGTAAGCTCCTCTGTACAGAGACTGGTGTGACTGTGGGGGGAGGGGACATTAGAGTGTAAGCTCCTCTGTACAGAGACTGATGTGACTGTGGGGGGAGGGGACATTAGAGTGTAAGCTCCTCTGTACAGAGACTGATGTGACTGTGGGGGGGAGGGGACATTAGAGTGTAAGCTCCTCTGTACAGAGACTGATGTGACTGTGGGGGAGGGGACATTAGAGTGTAAGCTCCTCTGTAGAGAGACTGATGTGACTGTGGGGGGAGGGGACATTAGAGTGTAAGCTCCTCTGTACAGAGACTGATGTGACTGTGGGGGGAGGGGACATTAGAGTGTAAGCTCCTCTGTAGAGAGACTGATGTGACTGTGGGGGGAGGGGACATTAGAGTGTAAGCTCCTCTGTACAGAGACTGATGTGACTGTGGGGGGAGGGGACATTAGAGTGTAAGCTCCTCTGTACAGAGACTGATGTGACTGTGGGGGAGGGGACATTAGAGTGTAAGCTCCTCTGTACAGAGACTGATGTGACTGTGGGGGAGGGGACATTAGAGTGTAAGCTCCTCTGTACAGAGACTGATGTGACTGTGGGGGGGGGGGGGACATTAGAGTGTAAGCTCCTCTGTACAGAGACTGATGTGACTGTGGGGGGAGGGGACATTAGAGTGTAAGCTCCTCTGTACAGAGACTGATGTGACTGTGGGGGAGGGGACATTAGAGTGTAAGCTCCTCTGTACAGAGACTGGTGTGACTGTGGGGGGGGGGGGGACATTAGAGTGTAAGCTCCTCTGTACAGAGACTGATGTGACTGTGGGGGGGGGGGACATTAGAGTGTAAGCTCCTCTGTACAGAGACTGATGTGACTGTGGGGGGGAGGGGACATTAGAGTGTAAGCTCCTCTGTACAGAGACTGATGTGACTGTGGGGGAGGGGACATTAGAGTGTAAGCTCCTCTGTACAGAGACTGATGTGACTGTGGGGGGAGGGGACATTAGAGTGTAAGCTCCTCTGTACAGAGACTGATGTGACTGTGGGGGGAGGGGACATTAGAGTGTAAGCTCCTCTGTACAGAGACTGATGTGACTGTGGGGGGAGGGGGACATTAGAGTGTAAGCTCCTCTGTACAGAGACTGATGTGACTGTGGGGGAGGGGACATTAGAGTGTAAGCTCCTCTGTAGAGAGACTGATGTGACTGTGGGGGGGAGGGGACATTAGAGTGTAAGCTCCTCTGTACAGAGACTGATGTGACTGTGGGGGGAGGGGACATTAGAGTGTAAGCTCCTCTGTACAGAGACTGATGTGACTGTGGGGGGGAGGGGACATTAGAGTGTAAGCTCCTCTGTACAGAGACTGATGTGACTGTGGGGGGAGGGGACATTAGAGTGTAAGCTCCTCTGTACAGAGACTGATGTGACTGTGGGGGGAGGGGACATTAGAGTGTAAGCTCCTCTGTACAGAGACTGATGTGACTGTGGGGGGAGGGGACATTAGAGTGTAAGCTCCTCTGTACAGAGACTGATGTGACTGTGGGGGAGGGGACATTAGAGTGTAAGCTCCTCTGTACAGAGACTGATGTGACTGTGGGGGAGGGGACATTAGAGTGTAAGCTCCTCTGTACAGAGACTGATGTGACTGTGGGGGAGGGGACATTAGAGTGTAAGCTCCTCTGTACAGAGACTGATGTGACTGTGGGGGGAGGGGACATTAGAGTGTAAGCTCCTCTGTACAGAGACTGATGTGACTGTGGGGGAGGGGACATTAGAGTGTAAGCTCCTCTGTACAGAGACTGATGTGACTGTGGGGGAGGGGACATTAGAGTGTAAGCTCCTCTGTACAGAGACTGATGTGACTGTGGGGGGAGGGGACATTAGAGTGTAAGCTCCTCTGTACAGAGACTGATGTGACTGTGGGGGGAGGGGACATTAGAGTGTAAGCTCCTCTGTACAGAGACTGATGTGACTGTGGGGGGAGGGGACATTAGAGTGTAAGCTCCTCTGTACAGAGACTGATGTGACTGTGGGGGGAGGGGACATTAGAGTGTAAGCTCCTCTGTACAGAGACTGATGTGACTGTGGGGGAGGGGACATTAGAGTGTAAGCTCCTCTGTACAGAGACTGGTGTGACTGTGGGGGGAGGGGACATTAGAGTGTAAGCTCCTCTGTACAGAGACTGATGTGACTGTGGGGGAGGGGACATTAGAGTGTAAGCTCCTCTGTACAGAGAATGATGTGACTGTGGGGGGAGGGGACATTAGAGTGTAAGCTCCTCTGTACAGAGACCGATGTGACTGTGGGGGGGAGGGGACATTAGAGTGTAAGCTCCTCTGTACAGAGACTGATGTGACTCTGGGGGAGGGGACATTAGAGTGTAAGCTCCTCTGTACAGAGACTGGTGTGACTGTGGGGGAGGGGACATTAGAGTGTAAGCTCCTCTGTACAGAGAATGATGTGACTGTGGGGGGAGGGGACATTAGAGTGTAAGCTCCTCTGTACAGAGACCGATGTGACTGTGGGGGGGAGGGGACATTAGAGTGTAAGCTCCTCTGTACAGAGACCGATGTGACTGTGGGGGGGAGGGGACATTAGAGTGTAAGCTCCTCTGTACAGAGACCGATGTGACTGTGGGGGGGAGGGACATTAGAGTGTAAGCTCCTCTGTACAGAGACTGATGTGACTGTGGGGGGAGGGGACATTAGAGTGTAAGCTCCTCTGTACAGAGACTGATGTGACTGTGGGGGGAGGGGACATTAGAGTGTAAGCTCCTCTGTACAGAGACCGATGTGACTGTGGGGGGGAGGGGACATTAGAGTGTAAGCTCCTCTGTACAGAGACTGATGTGACTGTGGGGGGGAGGGGACATTAGAGTGTAAGCTCCTCTGTACAGAGACTGATGTGACTGTGGGGGAGGGGACATTAGAGTGTAAGCTCCTCTGTACAGAGACTGATGTGACTGTGGGGGAGGGGACATTAGAGTGTAAGCTCCTCTGTACAGAGACCGATGTGACTGTGGGGGGGAGGGGACATTAGAGTGTAAGCTCCTCTGTACAGAGACTGATGTGACTGTGGGGGGAGGGGACATTAGAGTGTAAGCTCCTCTGTACAGAGACTGATGTGACTGTGGGGGGAGGGGACATTAGAGTGTAAGCTCCTCTGTACAGAGAATGATGTGACTGTGGGGGGGAGGGGACATTAGAGTGTAAGCTCCTCTGTACAGAGACTGGTGTGACTGTGGGGGAGGGGACATTAGAGTGTAAGCTCCTCTGTACAGAGAATGATGTGACTGTGGGGGAGGGGACATTAGAGTGTAAGCTCCTCTGTACAGAGACTGATGTGACTGTGGGGGAGGGGACATTAGAGTGTAAGCTCCTCTGTACAGAGAATGATGTGACTGTGGGGGGAGGGGACATTAGAGTGTAAGCTCCTCTGTACAGAGACTGATGTGACTGTGGGGGAGGGGACATTAGAGTGTAAGCTCCTCTGTACAGAGACTGATGTGACTGTGGGGGGAGGGGACATTAGAGTGTAAGCTCCTCTGTACAGAGACTGATGTGACTGTGGGGGAGGGGACATTAGAGTGTAAGCTCCTCTGTACAGAGACTGATGTGACTGTGGGGGGAGGGGACATTAGAGTGTAAGCTCCTCTGTACAGAGACTGATGTGACTGTGGGGGGAGGGGACATTAGAGTGTAAGCTCCTCCATACAGAGACTGATGTGACTGTGGGGGGGAGGGGACATTAGAGTGTAAGCTCCTCTGTACAGAGACTGATGTGACTGTGGGGGGGAGGGGACATTAGAGTGTAAGCTCCTCTGTACAGAGACTGATGTGACTGTGGGGGGGAGGGGACATTAGAGTGTAAGCTCCTCTGTACAGAGACTGATGTGACTGTGGGGGGAGGGGACATTAGAGTGTAAGCTCCTCTGTACAGAGACTGATGTGACTGTGGGGGGGAGGGGACATTAGAGTGTAAGCTCCTCTGTACAGAGACTGATGTGACTGTGGGGGGAGGGGACATTAGAGTGTAAGCTCCTCTGTACAGAGACTGATGTGACTGTGGGGGGAGGGGACATTAGAGTGTAAGCTCCTCTGTACAGAGACTGATGTGACTGTGGGGGAGGGGACATTAGAGTGTAAGCTCCTCTGTACAGAGACTGATGTGACTGTGGGGGAGGGGACATTAGAGTGTAAGCTCCTCTGTACAGAGACTGATGTGACTGTGGGGGGGAGGGGACATTAGAGTGTAAGCTCCTCTGTACAGAGACTGATGTGACTGTGGGGGGAGGGGACATTAGAGTGTAAGCTCCTCTGTACAGAGACTGATGTGACTGTGGGGGGAGGGGACATTAGAGTGTAAGCTCCTCTGTACAGAGACTGATGTGACTGTGGGGGGGGGAGGGGACATTAGAGTGTAAGCTCCTCTGTAGAGAGACTGATGTGACTGTGGGGGAGGGGACATTAGAGTGTAAGCTCCTCTGTACAGAGACTGATGTGACTGTGGGGGGAGGGGACATTAGAGTGTAAGCTCCTATGTACAGAGACTGATGTGACTGTGGGGGGGGGGGGACATTAGAGTGTAAGCTCCTCTGTACAGAGACTGATGTGACTGTGGGGGGGGGGGGACATTAGAGTGTAAGCTCCTCTGTACAGAGACTGATGTGACTGTGGGGGGAGGGGACATTAGAGTGTAAGCTCCTCCATACAGAGACTGATGTGACTGTGGGGGGAGGGGACATTAGAGTGTAAGCTCCTCTGTACAGAGACTGATGTGACTGTGGGGGGGAGGGGACATTAGAGTGTAAGCTCCTCTGTACAGAGACTGATGTGACTGTGGGGGAGGGGACATTAGAGTGTAAGCTCCTATGTACAGAGACTGATGTGACTGTGGGGGGAGGGGACATTAGAGTGTAAGCTCCTCCATACAGAGACTGATGTGACTGTGGGGGGGAGGGGACATTAGAGTGTAAGCTCCTCTGTACAGAGACTGATGTGACTGTGGGGGGGAGGGGACATTAGAGTGTAAGCTCCTCTGTACAGAGACTGATGTGACTGTGGGGGGGAGGGGACATTAGAGTGTAAGCTCCTCTGTACAGAGACTGATGTGACTGTGGGGGAGGGGACATTAGAGTGTAAGCTCCTCTGTACAGAGACTGATGTGACTGTGGGGGAGGGGACATTAGAGTGTAAGCTCCTCTGTACAGAGACTGATGTGACTGTGGGGGAGGGGACATTAGAGTGTAAGCTCCTCTGTACAGAGACTGATGTGACTGTGGGGGAGGGGACATTAGAGTGTAAGCTCCTCTGTACAGAGACTGATGTGACTGTGGGGGAGGGGACATTAGAGTGTAAGCTCCTCTGTACAGAGACTGATGTGACTGTGGGGGAGGGGACATTAGAGTGTAAGCTCCTCTGTACAGAGACTGATGTGACTGTGGGGGAGGGGACATTAGAGTGTAAGCTCCTCTGTACAGAGACTGATGTGACTGTGGGGGGGAGGGGACATTAGAGTGTAAGCTCCTCTGTACAGAGACTGATGTGACTGTGGGGGGAGGGGACATTAGAGTGTAAGCTCCTCTGTACAGAGACTGATGTGACTGTGGGGGAGGGGACATTAGAGTGTAAGCTCCTCTGTACAGAGACTGATGTGACTGTGGGGGGGGGGACATTAGAGTGTAAGCTCCTCTGTACAGAGACTGATGTGACTGTGGGGGAGGGGACATTAGAGTGTAAGCTCCTCTGTACAGAGACTGATGTGACTGTGGGGGGGAGGGGACATTAGAGTGTAAGCTCCTCTGTACAGAGACTGATGTGACTGTGGGGGGGAGGGGACATTAGAGTGTAAGCTCCTCTGTACAGAGACTGATGTGACTGTGGGGGGGAGGGGACATTAGAGTGTAAGCTCCTCTGTACAGAGACTGATGTGACTGTGGGGGGGAGGGGACATTAGAGTGTAAGCTCCTCTGTACAGAGACTGATGTGACTGTGGGGGGGAGGGGACATTAGAGTGTAAGCTCCTCTGTACAGAGACTGATGTGACTGTGGGGGGGGAGGGGACATTGGAGTGTAAGCTCCTCTGTACAGAGACTGATGTGACTGTGGGGGGAGGGGACATTAGAGTGTAAGCTCCTCTGTACAGAGACTGATGTGACTGTGGGGGAGGGGACATTAGAGTGTAAGCTCCTCTGTACAGAGACTGATGTGACTGTGGGGGGGGGGACATTAGAGTGTAAGCTCCTCTGTACAGAGACTGATGTGACTGTGGGGGAGGGGACATTAGAGTGTAAGCTCCTCTGTACAGAGACTGATGTGACTGTGGGGGAGGGGACATTAGAGTGTAAGCTCCTCTGTACAGAGACTGATGTGACTGTGGGGGGGAGGGGACATTACAGTGTAAGCTCCTCTGTACAGAGACTGATGTGACTGTGGGGGAGGGGACATTAGAGTGTAAGCTCCTCTGTACAGAGACTGATGTGACTGTGGGGGGAGGGGACATTAGAGTGTAAGCTCCACTGTACAGAGACTGATGTGACTGTGGGGGGAGGGGACATTAGAGTGTAAGCTCCTCTGTACAGAGACTGATGTGACTGTGGGGGGGAGGGGACATTAGAGTGTAAGCTCCTCTGTACAGAGACTGATGTGACTGTGGGGGGGAGGGGACATTAGAGTGTAAGCTCCTCTGTACAGAGACTGATGTGACTGTGGGGGGGAGGGGACATTAGAGTGTAAGCTCCTCTGTACAGAGACTGATGTGACTGTGGGGGGGGGAGGGGACATTAGAGTGTAAGCTCCTCTGTACAGAGACTGATGTGACTGTGGGGGGGGGGGACATTAGAGTGTAAGCTCCTCTGTACAGAGACTGATGTGACTGTGGGGGGGGGAGGGGACATTAGAGTGTAAGCTCCTATGTACAGAGACTGATGTGACTGTGGGGGGAGGGGACATTAGAGTGTAAGCTCCTCTGTACAGAGACTGATGTGACTGTGGGGGGAGGGGACATTAGAGTGTAAGCTCCTCTGTACAGAGACTGATGTGACTGTGGGGGGAGGGGACATTAGAGTGTAAGCTCCTCTGTACAGAGACTGATGTGACTGTGGGGGAGGGGACATTAGAGTGTAAGCTCCTCTGTACAGAGACTGATGTGACTGTGGGGGGAGGGGACATTAGAGTGTAAGCTCCTCTGTACAGAGACTGATGTGACTGTGGGGGGAGGGGACATTAGAGTGTAAGCTCCTCTGTACAGAGACTGATGTGACTGGGGGGGAGGGGACATTAGAGTGTAAGCTCCTCTGTACAGAGACTGATGTGACTGTGGGGGGAGGGGACATTAGAGTGTAAGCTCCTCTGTACAGAGACTGATGTGACTGTGGGGTGAGGGGACATTAGAGTGTAAGCTCCTCTGTACAGAGACTGATGTGACTGTGGGGGAGGGGACATTAGAGTGTAAGCTCCTCTGTACAGAGACTGATGTGACTGTGGGGGGGAGGGGACATTAGAGTGTAAGCTCCTCTGTACAGAGACTGATGTGACTGTGGGGGGAGGGGACATTAGAGTGTAAGCTCCTCTGTACAGAGACTGATGTGACTGTGGGGGAGGGGACATTAGAGTGTAAGCTCCTCTGCACAGAGACTGATGTGACTGTGGGGGGGAGGGGACATTAGAGTGTAAGCTCCTCTGTACAGAGACTGATGTGACTGTGGGGGGAGGGGACATTAGAGTGTAAGCTCCTCTGTACAGAGACCGATGTGACTGTGGGGGGAGGGGACATTAGAGTGTAAGCTCCTCTGTACAGAGACTGATGTGACTGTGGGGGAGGGGACATTAGAGTGTAAGCTCCTCTGCACAGAGACTGATGTGACTGTGGGGGGGAGGGGACATTAGAGTGTAAGCTCCTCTGTACAGAGACTGATGTGACTGTGGGGGGAGGGGACATTAGAGTGTAAGCTCCTCTGGTACAGAGACTGATGTGACTGTGGGGGGAGGGGACATTAGAGTGTAAGCTCCTCTGTACAGAGACTGATGTGACTGTGGGGGAGGGGACATTAGAGTGTAAGCTTCTCTGTACAGAGACTGATGTGACTGTGGGGGAGGGGACATTAGAGTGTAAGCTCCTCTGTACAGAGACTGATGTGACTGTGGGGGAGGGGACATTAGAGTGTAAGCTCCTCTGTACAGAGACTGATGTGACTGTGGGGGGAGGGGACATTAGAGTGTAAGCTCCTCTGTACAGAGACTGATGTGACTGTGGGGGAGGGGACATTAGAGTGTAAGCTCCTCTGTACAGAGACTGATGTGACTGTGGGGGGAGGGGACATTAGAGTGTAAGCTCCTCTGTAGAGAGACTGATGTGACTGTGGGGGGGAGGGGATATTCGGGGTCCCGGTGTTGGGGTCTTAGTGGGGGAGGGGTTATGGTTGCAGTGTTGGGGGGAGGGAAGTCAGTGGGTAGGGGGTACCAGTGATGGGGGAGGGGGGTGTCATTCCCAGTGGTGGGGGGAGGGGGTTCCGGTATGGGGGGGTCCCAGTATGGGGGAGGGGGTGTCGGTGATGGGGGGGAGGGGGTGTCGGTCCCGGTATGGGGGAGGGGTGTCCGTCCCGGTGGTGGGGGAGGGGTGTCGGTCCCGGTATGGGGGGAGGGGTGTCGGTCCCGGTATGGGGGTAGGGGTGTCGGTCCCGGTAAGGGGGAGGGGTGTCCGTCCCGGTGGTGGGGGAGGGGTGTCGGTCCCGGTATGGGGGGAGGGGTGTCGGTCCCGGTATGGGGGAGGGGTGTCTCGGGGGTCTTACCTTCCTCTCCATGTGTGTCGGGGTCCGGAGTCTGTGCAGGCATTGCGCATGCGCAGTGCGGAGCGGTGACAATGGAGCGGCTGATCTCAGGGACCGGAGACAAAACTCGGCGGACATGTAGAAGAAATGACATAAGGGACCGTCTGCCAATTCCCGAGATTATCATACAGAATCCAAAATACAGTAGCCCCATAGACCCCTGTATACAGAGCCATCCGGGGCCCCATAGACCCTCTATACAGAGCCATCCGGGGCCCCATAGACCCCTGTATACAGAGCCATCCTGTGCCCCATAGACCCCTGTATACAGAGCCATCCGGGGCCCCATAGACCCCTGTATACAGAGCCTTCCGGGGCCCCATAGACCCTTGTTTACAGAGCCATCCGGGGCCCCATAGACCCCTGTATACAAAGCCATCCGGGGCCCATAGACCCTTGTATACAGAGCCTTCCGGGGCCCTATAGACCCTTGTATACAGAGCCATCCGGGGCCCCATAGACCCCTGTATACAGAGCCATCCTGTGCCCCATAGACCCCTGTTTACAGAGCCATCCGGGGCCCCATATACCCCTCTATACAGAGCCATCCTGTGCCCCATAGACCCCTCTATACAGAGCCATCCGGGGCCCCATAGACCCCTGTATACAGAGCCATCCAGGGCCCCATAGACCCCTGTATACAGAGCCATCCGGGCCCCATAGACCCCTGTATACAGAGCCATCCGGGGCCCCATAGACCCCTGTATACAGAGCCATCCTGTGCCCCATAGACCCCTGTATACAGAGCCATCCTGTGCCCCATAGACCCCTGTATACAGAGCCATCCGGGCCCCATAGACCCCTGTATACAGAGCCTTCCGGGGCCCCATAGACCCTTGTATACAGAGCCATCCGGGGCCCCATAGACCCCTGTATACAAAGCCATCCGGGCCCCATAGACCCTTGTATACAGAGCCTTCCGGGGCCCTATAGACCCTTGTATACAGAGCCATCCGGGGCCCCATAGACCCCTCTATACAGAGCCATCCGGGGGCCCCATAGACCCCTGTATACAGAGCCATCCGGGGCTCCATAGACCCCTGTATACCATGCCATCCGGGGCCACATAGACCCCTCTATACGGTGCCATCTGGGCGCCATAGGCCCCTCTATACAGAGCCATCCGGGGCCCCATAGACCCCTGTATACAGAGCCATCCGGGGCCCCATAGACCCCAGTATACAGAGCCATCCGAGGCCCCATAGACCCCTCTATACAGAGCCATACAAGGCCCCATAGACCCCTGTATACAGAGCCATCCGGGGCCCCATAGACCCCTGTATACAGAGCCATCCGGGCCCCATAGAACACTGTATACAGAGCCATTCGGGCCCCATAGACACCTGTATACAGAGCCATCCGGGCCCCATAGACCCCTGTATACAGAGCCATCTGGGGCCCCATAGACCCCTGTATACAGAGCCATCCTGTGCCCCATAGACCCCTGTTTACAGAGCCATCCGGGGCCCCATATACCCCTCTATACAGAGCCATCCTGTGCCCCATAGACCCCTCTATACAGAGCCATCCGGGGCCCCATAGACCCCTGTATACAGAGCCATCCAGGGCCCCATAGACCCCTGTATACAGAGCCATCCGGGCCCCATAGACCCCTGTATACAGAGCCATCCGGGGCCCCATAGACCCCTGTATACAGAGCCATCCTGTGCCCCATAGACCCCTGTATACAGAGCCATCCTGTGCCCCATAGACCCCTGTATACAGAGCCATCCGGGCCCCATAGACCCCTGTATACAGAGCCATCCGGGGCCCCATAGACCCCTGTATACAGAGCCATCCGGGGCCCCATAGACCCCAGTATACAGAGCCATCCGAGGCCCCATAGACCCCTCTATACAGAGCCATACAAGGCCCCATAGACCCCTGTATACAGAGCCATCCGGGCCCCATAGACCCCTGTATACAGAGTCATCCAGGGCCCCATAGACCCCTGTATACAGAGCCATCCGGGGCCCCATAGACCCCTGTATACAGAGCCATCCGGGGCCACATAGACCCCTTTATACGGTATCATCCGGACCCCATAGACCCCTGTATACAGAGCCATCCGGGCCCCATAGACCCCTGTATACAGAGCCATCCGGGCCCCATAGACCCCTGTATACAGAGCCATCCGGGGCCTCATAGACCCCTGTATACAGAGCCATCCGGGCCCCATAGACCCCTGTATACAGAGCCTTCCGGGGCCCCATAGACCCTTGTATACAGAGCCATCCGGGGACCCATAGACCCCTGTATACAGAGCCATCCGGGCCCCATAGACCCCTGTATACAGAGCCTTCCGGGGCCCCATAGACCCTTGTATACAGAGCCATCCGGGGCCCCATAGACCCCTCTATACAGAGCCATCCGGGGCCCCATAGACCCCTGTATACAGAGCCATCTGGGCCCCATAGACCCCTGTATACAGAGCCATCCTGTGCCCCATAGACCCCTGTATACAGAGCCATCCAGGGCCCCATAGACCCCTGTATACAGAGCCATCCAGGGCCCCATAGACCCCTGTATACAGAGCCATCCGGGCCCCATAGACCCCTGTATACAGAGCCATCCGGGGCCCCATAGACCCCTGTATACAGTGCCATCCTGTGCCCCATAGACCCCTGTATACAGAGCCATCCGGGGCCCCATAGACCCCTGTATACAGAGCCATCCTGTGCCCCATAGACCCCTGTATACAGAGCCATCCGGGGCCCCATAGACCCCTGTATACAGAGCCATCCTGTGCCCCATAGACCCCTGTATACAGAGCCATCCGGGCCCCATAGACCCCTGTATACAGAGCCATCCGGGCCCCATAGACCCCTGTATACAGAGCCTTCCGGGGCCCCATAGACCCTTGTATACAGAGCCATCCGGGGCCCCATAGACCCCTGTATACAAAGCCATCCGGGCCCCATAGACCCTTGTATACAGAGCCTTCCGGGGCCCTATAGACCCTTGTATACAGAGCCATCCGGGGCCCCATAGACCCCTCTATACAGAGCCATCCGGGGGCCCCATAGACCCCTGTATACAGAGCCATCCTGTGCCCCATAGACCCCTGTATACAGAGCCATCCGGGGCCCCATATACCCCTCTATACAGAGCCATCCTGTGCCCCATAGACCCCTGTATACAGAGCCATCCGGGGCCCCATAGACCCCTGTATACAGAGCCATCCAGGGCCCCATAGACCCCTGTATACAGAGCCATCCGGGCCCCATAGACCCCTGTATACAGAGCCATCCGGGGCCCCATAGACCCCTGTATACAGAGCCATCCTGTGCCCCATAGACCCCTGTATACAGAGCCATCCAGGGCCCCATAGACCCCTGTATACAGAGCCATCCGGGCCCCATAGACCCCTGTATACAGAGCCATCCGGGGCCCCATAGACCCCAGTATACAGAGCCATCCTGTGCCCCATAGACCCCTGTATACAGAGCCATCCGGGCCCCATAGACCCCTGTATACAGAGCCTTCCGGGGCCCCATAGACCCTTGTATACAGAGCCATCCGGGGCCCCATAGACCCCTGTATACAAAGCCATCCGGGCCCCATAGACCCTTGTATACAGAGCCTTCCGGGGCCCTATAGACCCTTGTATACAGAGCCATCCGGGGCCCCATAGACCCCTCTATACAGAGCCATCCGGGGGCCCCATAGACCCCTGTATACAGAGCCATCCGGGGCTCCATAGACCCCTGTATACCGTGCCATCCGGGGCCACATAGACCCCTCTATACGGTGCCATCTGGGCGCCATAGGCCCCTCTATACAGAGCCATCCGGGGCCCCATAGACCCCTGTATACAGAGCAATCCGGGGCCCCATAGACCCCTGTATACAGAGCCATCCGAGGCCCCATAGACCCCTCTATACAGAGCCATACAAGGCCCCATAGACCCCTGTATACAGAGCCATCCGGGGCCCCATAGACCCCTGTATACAGAGCCATCCGGGCCCCATAGAACACTGTATACAGAGCCATTCGGGCCCCATAGACACCTGTATACAGAGCCATCCGGGCCCCATAGACCCCTGTATACAGAGCCTTCTGGGGCCCCATAGACCCCTGTATACAGAGCCATCCGGGCCCCATAGACCCCTGTATACAGAGCCATCCGGGGCCCCATAGACCCCTATATACAGAGCCATCCGGGCCCCATAGACCCCTGTATACAGAGCCATCCGGGGTCCCATAGACCCCTGTATACTGTGCCATCTGGTGCCACATAGACCCCTCTGTACGGTGCCATCCAGGGCCCCATAGACCCCTGTATATGGTGCCACCCGGGGCCCCATAGACCCCTGTATACAGAGCCATCTGGGGCCCCATTGACCCCTGTATACAGAGCCATCTGGGGCCCCATAGATCCCTGTATACAGAGCCATCCGGGCCCCATAGACCCCTGTATACAGAGTAATCCAGGGCCCCATAGACCCCTGTATACAGAGCCATCCGGGCCACATAGACCCCTGTATACAGAGTCATCCAGGGCCCCATAGACCCCTGTATACAGAGCCATCCGGGGCCCCAAAGACCCCTGTATACAGAGCCATCCGGGGCCACATAGACCCCTTTATACGGTATCATCCGGGCCCCATAGACCCCTGTATACAGTGCCATCCGGGCCCCATAGACCCCTGTATACAGAGCCATCCGGGCCCCATAGACCCCTGTATACAGAGCCATCCGGGGCCTCATAGACCCCTGTATACAGAGCCATCCGGGCCCCATAGACCCCTGTATACAGAGCCTTCTGGGGCCCCATAGACCCTTGTATACAGAGCCATCCGGGGACCCATAGACCCCTGTATACAGAGCCATCCGGGCCCCATAGACCCCTGTATACAGAGCCTTCCGGGGCCCCATAGACCCTTGTATACAGAGCCATCCGGGCCCCATAGACCCCTCTATACAGAGCCATCCGGGGCCCCATAGACCCCTGTATACAGAGCCATCTGGGCCCCATAGACCCCTGTATACAGAGCCATCCAGGCCCCATAGACCCCTGTATACAGAGCCATCTGGGGCCCCATTGACCCCTGTATACAGAGCCATCCGGGCTCCATAGACCCCTGTATACCGTGCCATCTGGGGCCACATAGACCCCTCTATACGGTGCCATCCGGGGCCCCATAGACCCCTGTATACAGAGCCATCCGGGCCCCATAGGCCCCTCTATACAGAGCCATCCGGGGCCCCATAGACCCCTGTATACAGAGCCATCCAGGGCTCCATAGACTCCTGTATACAGAGCCATCCGGGGCCCCATAGTCCCCTCTATACAGAGCCATACGAGGCCCCCATAGACTCCTATTTACAGAGCCATCCGGGGCCCCATAGACCCCTCTATACAGAGCCATCCGGGCCCCATAGAACACTATACAGAGCCATTCGGGCCCCATAGACACCTGTATACAGAGCCATCCGGGCCCCATAGACCCCTTGTATACAGAGCCATCTGGGGCCCCATACACCCCTGTATACAGAGCCATCCGGGGCCCCATAGACCCCTGTATACAGAGCCATCCGGGCCCCATAGAACACTGTATACAGAGCCATTCGGGCCCCATAGACACCTGTATACAGAGCCATCCGGGCCCCATAGACCCCTGTATACAGAGCCATCTGGGGCCCCATAGACCCCTGTATACAGAGCCATCCGGGCCCCATAGACCCCTGTATACAGAGCCATCCGGGGCCCCATAGCCCCTATATACAGAGCCATCCGGGCCCCATAGACCCCTGTATACAGAGCCATCCGGGGTCCCATAGACCCCTGTATACTGTGCCATCTGGTGCCACATAGACCCCTCTGTACGGTGCCATCCAGGGTCCCATAGACCCCTGTATATGGTGCCACCCGGGGCCCCATAGACCCCTGTATACAGAGCCATCTGGGGCCCCATTGACCCCTGTATACAGAGCCATCTGGGGCCCCATAGATCCCTGTATACAGAGCCATCCGGGCCCCATAGACCCCTGTATACAGAGTCATCCAGGGCCCCATAGACCCCTGTATACAGAGCCATCCGGGCCCCATAGACCCCTGTATACAGAGTCATCCAGGGCCCCATAGACCCCTGTATACAGAGCCATCCGGGGCCCCATAGACCCCTGTATACAGAGCCATCCGGGGCCACATAGACCCCTTTATACGGTATCATCCGGGCCCCATAGACCCCTGTATACAGAGCCATCCGGGCCCCATAGACCCCTGTATACAGAGCCATCCGGGCCCCATAGACCCCTGTATACAGAGCCATCCGGGGCCTCATAGACCCCTGTATACAGAGCCATCCGGGCCCCATAGACCCCTGTATACAGAGCCTTCCGGGGCCCCATAGACCCTTGTATACAGAGCCATCCGGGGACCCATAGACCCCTGTATACAGAGCCATCCGGGCCCCATAGACCCCTGTATACAGAGCCTTCCGGGGCCCCATAGACCCTTGTATACAGAGCCATCCGGGGCCCCATAGACCCCTCTATACAGAGCCATCCGGGGCCCCATAGACCCCTGTATACAGAGCCATCTGGGCCCCATAGACCCCTGTATACAGAGCCATCCAGGCCCCATAGACCCCTGTATACAGAGCCATCTGGGGCCCCATTGACCCCTGTATACAGAGCCATCCGGGGCTCCATAGACCCCTGTATACCGTGCCATCTGGGGCCACATAGACCCCTCTATACGGTGCCATCCGGGGCCCCATAGACCCCTGTATACAGAGCCATCCGGGGCCCCATAGACCCCTCTATACAGAGCCATACGAGGCCCCCATAGACTCCTATATACAGAGCCATCCGGGGCCCCATAGACCCCTCTATACAGAGCCATCCGGGCCCCATAGAACACTATACAGAGCCATTCGGGCCCCATAGACACCTGTATACAGAGCCATCCGGGCCCCATAGACCCCTGTATACAGAGCCATCTGGGGCCCCATACACCCCTGTATACAGAGCCATCCGGGCCCCATAGACCCCTGTATACAGAGCCATCCGGGCCCCATAGACCCCTGTATACAGAGCCTTCCGGGGCCCCATAGACCCTTGTTTACAGAGCCATCCGGGGCCCCATAGACCCCTGTATACAGAGCCATCCGGGCCCCATAGACCCCTGTATACAGAGCCTTCCGGGGCCCCATAGACCCTTGTATACAGAGCCATCCGGGGCCCCATAGACCCCTGTATACAGAGCCATCCGGGCCCCATAGACCCCTGTATACAGAGCCTTCCGGGGCCCCATAGACCCTTGTATACAGAGCCATCCGGGGCCCCATAGACCCCTGTATACAGAGCCATCCGGGGCCCCATAGACCCCTGTATACAGAGCCATCCAGGCCCCATAGACCCCTGTATACAGAGCCATCCGGGGCTCCATAGACCCCTGTATACCGTGCCATCCGGGACCACATAGACCCCTCTATACGGTGCCATCCGGGCGCCATAGGCCCCTCTATACAGAGCCATCCGGGGCCACATAGACCCCTCTATACCGTGCCATCCGGGGCCACATAGACCCCTCTATACAGAGCCATCCGGGGCCCCATAGACCCCTGTATACAGAGCCATCCGGGGCCCCATAGACCCCTGTATACAGAGCCATCCGAGGCCCCATAGACCCCTCTATACAGAGCCATACGAGGCCCCATAGACCCCTGTATACAGAGCCATCCGGGGCCCCATAGACCCCTCTATACAGAGCCATCCGGGCCCCATAGACCCCTGTATACAGAGCCATCCGGGCCCCATAGACCCCTGTATACAGAGCCATCCAGGGCCCCATAGACCCCTGTATACAGAGCCATCCGGGGCCACATAGACCCCTCTATACGGTGTCATCCGGGCCCCATAGACCCCTGTATACAGAGCCATTCAGGCCCCATAGACCCCTGTATACAGAGCCATCCGGGGCCCCATAGACCCCTATATACAGAGCCATCCGGGCCCCATAGACCCCTGTATACAGAGCCATCCGGGGTCCCATAGACCCCTGTATACCGTGCCATCTGGTGCCACATAGACCCCTCTATACGGTGCCATCCAGGGCCCCATAGACCCCTGTATATGGTGCCATCCGGGGCCCCATAGACCCCTGTATACAGAGCCATCTGGGGCCCCATTGACCCCTGTATACAGAGCCATCTGGGGCCCCATAGACCCCTGTATACAGAGCCATCCGGGCCCCATAGACCCCTGTATACAGAGTCATCCAGGGCCCCATAGACCCCTGTATACAGAGCCATCCGGGGCCACATAGACCCCTCTATACGGTGTCATCCGGGCCCCATAGACCCCTGTATACAGAGCCATCCGGGGCCCATAGACCCCTGTATACCGTGCCATCTGGGGCCACATAGACCCCTCTATACGGTGCCATCCGGGGCCCCATAGACCCCTGTATACAGAGCCATCCGGGCCCCATAGGCCCCTCTATACAGAGCCATCCGGGGCCCCATAGACCCCTGTATACAGAGCCATCCAGGGCCCCATATACCCCTGTATACAGAGCCATCCGGGGCCCCATAGACCCCTGTATACAGAGCCATCCGGGGCCCCATAGACCCCTGTATACAGAGCCATCCGAGGCCCCATAGACCCCTGTATACAGAGCCATCCGGGGCCCCATAGACCCCTGTATACAGAGCCATCCGAGGCCCCATAGACCCCTCTATACAGAGCCATACGAGGCCCCATAGACCCCTGTATACAGAGCCATCCGGGGCCCCATAGACCCCTCTATACAGAGCCATCCGGGCCCCATAGAACACTGTATACAGAGCCATCCGGGCCCCATAGACACCTGTATACAGAGCCATCCGGGCCCCATAGACCCCAGTATACAGAGCCATCTGGGGCCCCATAGACCCCTGTATAAAGAGCCACCCGGGCCCCATAGACCCCTGTATACAGAGCCATCCGGGGCCCCATAAACCCCTATATACAGAGCCATCCGGGCCCCATAGACCCCTGTATACAGAGCCATCCGGGGTCCCATAGACCCCTGTATACAGAGCCATCTGGTGCCACATAGACCCCTCTATACAGTGCCATCCAGGGCCCCATAGACCCCTGTATATGGTGCCATCCGGGGCCCCATAGACCCCTGTATACAGAGCCATCTGGGGCCCCATTGACCCCTGTATACAGAGCCATCTGGGGCCCCATAGACCCCTGTATACAGAGCCATCCGGGCCCCATAGACCCCTGTATACAGAGTCATCCAGGGCCTCATAGACCCTCTATACAGAGCCATCCGGGGCCACATAGACCCCTCTATACGGTGTCATCCGGGCCCCATAGACCCCTGTATACAGAGTCATCCGGGCCCCATAGACCCCTGTATACAGAGCCATCCGGGGCCCCATAGACCCCTATATACAGAGCCATCCGGGGCCCCATAGACCCCTGTATACAGAGCCTTCCGGGGCCCCATAGACCCTTGTATACAGAGCCATCCGGGGCCCCATAGACCCCTCTATACAGAGCCATCCGGAGCCCCATAGACCCCTGTATACAGAGCCTTCCGGGGCCCCATAGACCCTTGTATACAGAGCCATCCGGGGCCCCATAGACCCCTCTATACAGAGCCATCCGGGGCCCCATAGACCCCTGTATACAGAGCCATCCGGGCCCCATAGACCTCTGTATACAGAGCCATCCGGGCCCCATAGACCCCTGTATACAGAGCCATCCGGGCCCCATAGACCCCTGTATACAGAGCCATCCGGGGCCCCATAGACCCCTATATACAGAGCCATCCGGGCCCCATAGACCCCTGTATACACAGCCATCCGGGGTCCCATAGACCCCTGTATACCGTGCCATCTGGTGCCACATAGACCCCTCTATACAGTGCCATCCAGGGCCCCATAGACCCCTGTATATGGTGCCACCTGGGGCCCCATAGACCCCTGTATACAGAGCCATCCGGGGCCCCATAGACCCCTGTATACAGAGCCATCCTGTGCCCCATAGACCCCTGTATACAGAGCCATCCGGGCCCCATAGACCCCTGTATACAGAGCCATCCAGGGCCCCATAGACCCCTGTATACAGAGCCATCCGGGCCCCATAGACCCCTGTATACAGAGCCATCCGGGGCCCCATAGACCCCTGTATACAGAGCCATCCTGTGCCCCATAGACCCCTGTATACAGAGCCATCCTGTTCCCCCTAGACCCCTGTATACAGAGCCATCCGGGCCCCATAGACCCCTGTATACAGAGCCTTCCGGGGCCCCATAGACCCTTGTATACAGAGCCATCCGGGGCCCCATAGACCCCTGTATACAAAGCCATCCGGGCCCCATAGTCCCTTGTATACAGAGCCTTCCGGGGCCCTATAGACCCTTGTATACAGAGCCATTCGGGGCCCCATAGACCCCTCTATACAGAGCCATCCGGGGGCCCCATAGACCCCTGTATACAGAGCCATCCTGTGCCCCATAGACCCCTGTATACAGAGCCATCCGGGGCCCCATATACCCCTCTATACAGAGCCATCCTGTGCCCCATAGACCCCTGTATACAGAGCCATCCGGGGCCCCATAGACCCCTGTATACAGAGCCATCCAGGGCCCCATAGACCCCTGTATACAGAGCCATCCGGGCCCCATAGACCCCTGTATACAGAGCCATCCGGGGCCCCATAGACCCCTGTATACAGAGCCATCCTGTGCCCCATAGACCCCTGTATACAGAGCCATCCTGTGCCCCATAGACCCCTGTATACAGAGCCATCCGGGCCCCATAGACCCCTGTATACAGAGCCTTCCGAGGCCCCATAGACCCTTGTATACAGAGCCATCCGGGGCCCCATAGACCCCTGTATACAAAGCCATCCGGGCCCCATAGACCCTTGTATACAGAGCCTTCCGGGGCCCTATAGACCCTTGTATACAGAGCCATCCGGGGCCCCATAGACCCCTCTATACAGAGCCATCCGGGGGCCCCATAGACCCCTGTATACAGAGCCATCCGGGGCTCCATAGACCCCTGTATACCGTGCCATCCGGGGCCACATAGACCCCTCTATACGGTGCCATCTGGGCGCCATAGGCCCCTCTATACAGAGCCATCCGGGGCCCCATAGACCCCTGTATACAGAGCCATCCGGGGCCCCATAGACCCCTGTATACAGAGCCATCCGAGGCCCCATAGACCCCTCTATACAGAGCCATACAAGGCCCCATAGACCCCTGTATACAGAGCCATCCGGGGCCCCATAGACCCCTGTATACAGAGCCATCCGGGCCCCATAGAACACTGTATACAGAGCCATTCGGGCCCCATAGACACCTGTATACAGAGCCATCCGGGCCCCATAGACCCCTGTATACAGAGCCATCTGGGGCCCCATAGACCCCTGTATACAGAGCCATCCGGGCCCCATAGACCCCTGTATACAGAGCCAACCGGGGCCCCATAGACCCCTATATACAGAGCCATCCGGGCCCCATAGACCCCTGTATACAGAGCCATCCGGGGTCCCATAGACCCCTGTATACTGTGCCATCTGGTGCCACATAGACCCCTCTGTACGGTGCCATCCAGGGCCCCATAGACCCCTGTATATGGTGCCACCCGGGGCCCCATAGACCCCTGTATACAGAGCCATCTGGGGCCCCATTGACCCCTGTATACAGAGCCATCTGGGGCCCCATAGATCCCTGTATACAGAGCCATCCGGGCCCCATAGACCCCTGTATACAGAGTCATCCAGGGCCCCATAGACCCCTGTATACAGAGCCATCCGGGCCCCATAGACCCCTGTATACAGAGTCATCCAGGGCCCCATAGACCCCTGTATACAGAGCCATCCGGGGCCCCATAGACCCCTGTATACAGAGCCATCCGGGGCCACATAGACCCCTTTATACGGTATCATCCGGGCCCCATAGACCCCTGTATACAGAGCCATCCGGGCCCCATAGACCCCTGTATACAGAGCCATCCGGGCCCCATAGACCCCTGTATACAGAGCCATCCGGGGCCTCATAGACCCCTGTATACAGAGCCATCCGGGCCCCATAGACCCCTGTATACAGAGCCTTCCGGGGCCCCATAGACCCTTGTATACAGAGCCATCCGGGGACCCATAGACCCCTGTATACAGAGCCATCCGGGCCCCATAGACCCCTGTATACAGAGCCTTCCGGGGCCCCATAGACCCTTGTATACAGAGCCATCCGGGGCCCCATAGACCCCTCAATACAGAGCCATCCGGGGCCCCATAGACCCCTGTATACAGAGCCATCTGGGCCCCATAGACCCCTGTATACAGAGCCATCCAGGCCCCATAGACCCCTGTATACAGAGCCATCTGGGGCCCCATTGACCCCTGTATACAGAGCCATCCGGGGCTCCATAGACCCCTGTATACCGTGCCATCTGGGGCCACATAGACCCCTCTATACGGTGCCATCCGGGGCCCCATAGACCCCTGTATACAGAGCCATCCGGGGCTCCATAGACCCCTGTATACCGTGCCATCTGGGGCCACATAGACCCCTCTATACGGTGCCATCCGGGGCCCCATAGACCCCTGTATACAGAGCCATCCGGGCCCCATAGGCCCCTCTATACAGAGCCATCCGGGGCCCCATAGACCCCTGTATACAGAGCCATCCAGGGCCCCATAGACCCCTGTATACAGAGCCATCCGGGGCCCCATAGACCCCTCTATACAGAGCCATACGAGGCCCCCATAGACCCCTATATACAGAGCCATCCGGGGCCCCATAGACCCCTCTATACAGAGCCATCCGGGCCCCATAGAACACTATACAGAGCCATTCGGGCCCCATAGACACCTGTATACAGAGCCATCCGGGCCCCATAGACCCCTGTATACAGAGCCATCTGGGGCCCCATACACCCCTGTATACAGAGCCATCCGGGCCCCATAGACCCCTGTATACAGAGCCATCCGGGCCCCATAGACCCCTGTATACAGAGCCTTCCGGGGCCCCATAGACCCTTGTATACAGAGCCATCCGGGGCCCCATAGACCCCTGTATACAGAGCCATCCGGGCCCCATAGACCCCTGTATACAGAGCCTTCCGGGGCCCCATAGACCCTTGTATACAGAGCCATCCGGGGCCCCATAGACCCCTGTATACAGAGCCATCCGGGCCCCATAGACCCCTGTATACAGAGCCTTCCGGGGCCCCATAGACCCATGTATACAGAGCCATCCGGGGCCCCATAGACCCCTGTATACAGAGCCATCCGGGGCCCCATAGACCCCTGTATACAGAGCCATCCAGGCCCCATAGACCCCTGTATACAGAGCCATCCGGGGCTCCATAGACCCCTGTATACCGTGCCATCCGGGGCCACATAGACCCCTCTATACGGTGCCATCCGGGCCCCATAGACCCCTGTATACAGAGCCATCCGGGCCCCATAGACCCCTGTATACAGAGCCATCCAGGGCCCCATAGACCCCTGTATACAGAGCCATCCGGGGCCACATAGACCCCTCTATACGGTGTCATCCGGGCCCCATAGACCCCTGTATACAGAGCCATTCAGGCCCCATAGATCCCTGTATACAGAGCCATCCGGGCCCCATAGACCCCTGTATACAGAGCCATCCGGGGCCCCATAGACCCCTATATACAGAGCCATCCGGGCCCCATAGACCCCTGTATACAGAGCCATCCGGGGTCCCATAGACCCCTGTATACCGTGCCATCTGGTGCCACATAGACCCCTGTATATGGTGCCATCCGGGGCCCCATAGACCCCTGTATACAGAGCCATCTGGGGCCCCATTGACCCCTGTATACAGAGCCATCTGGGGCCCCATAGACCCCTGTATACAGAGCCATCCGGGCCCCATAGACCCCTGTATACAGAGTCATCCAGGGCCCCATAGACCCCTGTATACAGAGCCATCCGGGGCCACATAGACCCCTCTATACGGTGTCATCCGGGCCCCATAGACCCCTGTATACAGAGCCATCCGGGGCCCCATAGACCCCTGTATACCGTGCCATCTGGGGCCACATAGACCCCTCTATACGGTGCCATCCGGGGCCCCATAGACCCCTGTATACAGAGCCATCCGGGCCCCATAGGCCCCTCTATACAGAGCCATCCGGGGCCCCATAGACCCCTGTATACAGAGCCATCCAGGGCCCCATATACCCCTGTATACAGAGCCATCCGGGGCCCCATAGACCCCTCTATACAGAGCCATACGAGGCCCCATAGACCCCTGTATACAGAGCCATCCGGGGCCCCATAGACCCCTCTATACAGAGCCATCCGGGCCCCATAGAACACTGTATACAGAGCCATCCGGGCCCCATAGACACCTGTATACAGAGCCATCCGGGCCCCATAGACCCCAGTATACAGAGCCATCTGGGGCCCCATAGACCCCTGTATAAAGAGCCATCCGGGCCCCATAGACCCCTGTATACAGAGCCATCCGGGGCCCCATAAACCCCTATATACAGAGCCATCCGGGCCCCATAGACCCCAGTATACAGAGCCATCTGGGGCCCCATAGACCCCTGTATAAAGAGCCATCCGGGCCCCATAGACCCCTGTATACAGAGCCATCCGGGGCCCCATAAACCCCTATATACAGAGCCATCCGGGGTCCCATAGACCCCTGTATACAGAGCCATCTGGTGCCACATAGACCCCTCTATACAGTGCCATCCAGGGCCCCATAGACCCCTGTATATGGTGCCATCCGGGGCCCCATAGACCCCTGTATACAGAGCCATCTGGGGCCCCATTGACCCCTGTATACAGAGCCATCTGGGGCCCCATAGACCCCTGTATACAGAGCCATCCGGGCCCCATAGACCCCTGTATACAGAGTCATCCAGGGCCTCATAGACCCCTGTATACAGAGCCATCCGGGGCCACATAGACCCCTCTATACGGTGTCATCCGGGCCCCATAGACCCCTGTATACAGAGTCATCCGGGCCCCATAGACCCCTGTATACAGAGCCATCCGGGCCCCATAGAACACTGTATACAGAGCCATCCGGGCCCCATAGACACCTGTATACAGAGCCATCCGGGCCCCATAGACCCCAGTATACAGAGCCATCCGGGGCCACATAGACCCCTCTATACGGTGTCATCCGGGCCCCATAGACCCCTGTATACAGAGTCATCCGGGCCCCATAGACCCCTCTATACAGAGCCATCCGGGCCCCATAGAACACTGTATACAGAGCCATCCGGGCCCCATAGACACCTGTATACAGAGCCATCCGGGCCCCATAGACCCCAGTATACAGAGCCATCTGGGGCCCCATAGACCCCTGTATAAAGAGCCATCCGGGCCCCATAGACCCCTGTATACAGAGCCATCCGGGGCCCCATAAACCCCTATATACAGAGCCATCCGGGCCCCATAGACCCCAGTATACAGAGCCATCTGGGGCCCCATAGACCCCTGTATAAAGAGCCATCCGGGCCCCATAGACCCCTGTATACAGAGCCATCCGGGGCCCCATAAACCCCTATATACAGAGCCATCCGGGGTCCCATAGACCCCTGTATACAGAGCCATCTGGTGCCACATAGACCCCTCTATACAGTGCCATCCAGGGCCCCATAGACCCCTGTATATGGTGCCATCCGGGGCCCCATAGACCCCTGTATACAGAGCCATCTGGGGCCCCATTGACCCCTGTATACAGAGCCATCTGGGGCCCCATAGACCCCTGTATACAGAGCCATCCGGGCCCCATAGACCCCTGTATACAGAGTCATCCAGGGCCTCATAGACCCCTGTATACAGAGCCATCCGGGGCCACATAGACCCCTCTATACGGTGTCATCCGGGCCCCATAGACCCCTGTATACAGAGTCATCCGGGCCCCATAGACCCCTGTATACAGAGCCATCCGGGGCCCCATAGACCCCTATATACAGAGCCATCCGGGGCCCCATAGACCCCTGTATACAGAGCCTTCCGGGGCCCCATAGACCCTTGTATACAGAGCCATCCGGGGCCCCATAGACCCCTCTATACAGAGCCATCCGGGGCCCCATAGACCCCTGTATACAGAGCCTTCCGGGGCCCCATAGACCCTTGTATACAGAGCCATCCGGGGCCCCATAGACCCCTCTATACAGAGCCATCCGGGGCCCCATAGACCCCTGTATACAGAGCCATCCGGGCCCCATAGACCTCTGTATACAGAGCCATCCGGGCCCCATAGACCCCTGTATACAGAGCCATCCGGGCCCCATAGACCCCTGTATACAGAGCCATCCGGGGCCCCATAGACCCCTATATACAGAGCCATCCGGGCCCCATAGACCCCTGTATACACAGCCATCCGGGGTCCCATAGACCCCTGTATACCGTGCCATCTGGTGCCACATAGACCCCTCTATACAGTGCCATCCAGGGCCCCATAGACCCCTGTATATGGTGCCACCTGGGGCCCCATAGACCCCTGTATACAGAGTCATCCAGGGCCCCATAGACCCCTGTATACAGAGCCATCCGGGCCCCATAGACCCCTCTATACAGAGCCATCCGGGGCCCCATAGACCCCTGTATACAGAGCCATCCGGGGCCCCATAGACCCCTGTATACAGAGCCTTTCGGGGCCCCATAGAACCCTGTATACAGAGCCTTCCGGGGCCCCATAGACCCTTGTATACAGAGCCATCCGGGGCCCAATAGACCCCTCTATACAGAGCCATCCGGGGCCCCATAGACCCCTGTATACAGAGCCATCCGGGGCCCCATAGACCCCTGTATACAGAGCCTTCCGGGGCCCCATAGACCCTTGTATACAGAGCCACCCAGGGCCCCATAGACCCCTGTATACAGAGCCATCCGGGGCCCCATAGACCCCTGTATACAGAGCCATCCGGGGCCCCATAGACCCCTGTATACAGAGCCATCCGGGCCCCATAGACCCCTCTATACAGAGCCATCCGGGGCCCCATAGACCCCTGTATACAGAGCCATCCGGGGCCCCATAGACCCCTGTATACAGAGCCTTTCGGGGCCCCATAGAACCCTGTATACAGAGCCTTCCGGGGCCCCATAGACCCTTGTATACAGAGCCATCCGGGGCCCCATAGACCCCTGTATACAGAGCCATCCGGGGCCCCATAGACCCCTGTATACAGAGCCATCCAGGGCCCCATAGACCCCTGTATACAGAGCCATCCGGGCCCCATAGACCCCTGTATACAGAGCCTTCCGGGGCCCCATAGACCCTTGTATACAGAGCCATCCGGGGCCCCATAGACCCCTGTATACAGAGCCATCCGGGGCCCCATAGACCCCTGTATACAGAGCCATCCAGGCCCCATAGACCCCTGTATACAGAGCCATCCTGTGCCCCATAGACCCCTGTATACAGAGCCATCCGGGGCTCCATAGACCCCTGTATACCGTGCCATCCGGGGCCACATAGACCCCTCTATACGGGGCAATCCGGGCGCCATAGGCCCCTCTATATAGAGCCATCCGGGGCCCCATAGACCCCTGTATACAGAGCCATCCGGGGCCCCATAGACCCCTGTATACAGAGCCATCCGAGGCCCCATAGACCCCTCTATACAGAGCCATACGAGGCCCCATAGACCCCTGTATACAGAGCCATCCGGGGCCCCATAGACCCCTCTATACAGAGCCATCCGGGCCCCATAGACCCCTGTATACAGAGCCATCCGGGCCCCATAGACCCCTGTATACAGAGCCATCTGGGGCCCCATAGACCCCTGTATACAGAGCCATCCGGGCCCCATAGACCCCTGTATACAGAGCCAACCGGGGCCCCATAGACCCCTATATACAGAGCCATCCGGGCCCCATAGACCCCTGTATACAGAGCCATCCGGGGTCCCATAGACCCCTGTATACTGTGCCATCTGGTGCCACATAGACCCCTCTGTACGGTGCCATCCAGGGCCCCATAGACCCCTGTATATGGTGCCACCAGGGGCCCCATAGACCCCTGTATACAGAGCCATCTGGGGCCCCATTGACCCCTGTATACAGAGCCATCTGGGGCCCCATAGATCCCTGTATACAGAGCCATCCGGGCCCCATAGACCCCTGTATACAGAGTCATCCAGGGCCCCATAGACCCCTGTATACAGAGCCATCCGGGCCCCATAGACCCCTGTATACAGAGTCATCCAGGGCCCCATAGACCCCTGTATACAGAGCCATCCGGGGCCCCATAGACCCCTGTATACAGAGCCATCCGGGGCCACATAGACCCCTTTATACGGTATCATCCGGGCCCCATAGACCCTTGTATACAGAGCCATCCGGGCCCCATAGACCCCTGTATACAGAGCCATCCGGGCCCCATAGACCCCTGTATACAGAGCCATCCGGGGCCTCATAGACCCCTGTATACAGAGCCATCCGGGCCCCATAGACCCCTGTATACAGAGCCTTCCGGGGCCCCATAGACCCTTGTATACAGAGCCATCCGGGGACCCATAGACCCCTGTATACAGAGCCTTCCGGGGCCCCATAGACCCTTGTATACAGAGCCATCCGGGGCCCCATAGACCCCTCTATACAGAGCCATCCGGGGCCCCATAGACCCCTGTATACAGAGCCATCTGGGCCCCATAGACCCCTGTATACAGAGCCATCCAGGCCCCATAGACCCCTGTATACAGAGCCATCTGGGGCCCCATTGACCCCTGTATACAGAGCCATCCAGGCCCCATAGACCCCTGTATACAGAGCCATCTGGGGCCCCATTGACCCCTGTATACAGAGCCATCCGGGGCTCCATAGACCCCTGTATACCGTGCCATCTGGGGCCACATAGACCCCTCTATACGGTGCCATCCGGGGCCCCATAGACCCCTGTATACAGAGCCATCCGGGGCTCCATAGACCCCTGTATACCGTGCCATCTGGGGCCACATAGACCCCTCTATACGGTGCCATCCGGGGCCCCATAGACCCCTGTATACAGAGCCATCCGGGCCCCATAGGCCCCTCTATACAGAGCCATCCGGGGCCCCATAGACCCCTGTATACAGAGCCATCCAGGGCCCCATAGACCCCTGTATACAGAGCCATCAGGGGCCCCATAGACCCCTCTATACAGAGCCATACGAGGCCCCCATAGACCCCTATATACAGAGCCATCCGGGGCCTCATAGACCCCTGTATACAGAGCCATCCGGGCCCCATAGACCTCTGTATACAGAGCCATCCGGGCCCCATAGACCCCTGTATACAGAGCCATCCGGGCCCCATAGACCCCTGTATACAGAGCCATCCGGGGCCCCATAGACCCCTATATACAGAGCCATCCGGGCCCCATAGACCCCTGTATACACAGCCATCCGGGGTCCCATAGACCCCTGTATACCGTGCCATCTGGTGCCACATAGACCCCTCTATACAGTGCCATCCAGGGCCCCATAGACCCCTGTATACAGAGCCATCCGGGGCCCCATAGACCCCTGTATACAGAGCCATCCGGGGCCCCATAGACCCCTGTATACAGAGCCATCCGGGCCCCATAGACCCCTCTATACAGAGCCATCCGGGGCCCCATAGACCCCTGTATACAGAGCCATCCGGGGCCCCATAGACCCCTGTATACAGAGCCTTTCGGGGCCCCATAGAACCCTGTATACAGAGCCTTCCGGGGCCCCATAGACCCTTGTATACAGAGCCATCCGGGGCCCCATAGACCCCTGTATACAGAGCCATCCGGGGCCCCATAGACCCCTGTATACAGAGCCATCCAGGGCCCCATAGACCCCTGTATACAGAGCCATCCGGGCCCCATAGACCCCTGTATACAGAGCCTTCCGGGGCCCCATAGACCCTTGTATACAGAGCCATCCGGGGCCCCATAGACCCCTGTATACAGAGCCATCCGGGGCCCCATAGACCCCTGTATACAGAGCCATCCAGGCCCCATAGACCCCTGTATACAGAGCCATCCTGTGCCCCATAGACCCCTGTATACAGAGCCATCCGGGGCTCCATAGACCCCTGTATACCGTGCCATCCGGGGCCACATAGACCCCTCTATACGGTGCCATCCGGGCGCCATAGGCCCCTCTATATAGAGCCATCCGGGGCCCCATAGACCCCTGTATACAGAGCCATCCGGGGCCCCATAGACCCCTGTATACAGAGCCATCCGAGGCCCCATAGACCCCTCTATACAGAGCCATACGAGGCCCCATAGACCCCTGTATACAGAGCCATCCGGGGCCCCATAGACCCCTCTATACAGAGCCATCCGGGCCCCATAGACCCCTGTATACAGAGCCATCCGGGCCCCATAGACCCCTGTATACAGAGCCATCTGGGGCCCCATAGACCCCTGTATACAGAGCCATCCGGGCCCCATAGACCCCTGTATACAGAGCCAACCGGGGCCCCATAGACCCCTATATACAGAGCCATCCGGGCCCCATAGACCCCTGTATACAGAGCCATCCGGGGTCCCATAGACCCCTGTATACTGTGCCATCTGGTGCCACATAGACCCCTCTGTACGGTGCCATCCAGGGCCCCATAGACCCCTGTATATGGTGCCACCAGGGGCCCCATAGACCCCTGTATACAGAGCCATCTGGGGCCCCATTGACCCCTGTATACAGAGCCATCTGGGGCCCCATAGATCCCTGTATACAGAGCCATCCGGGCCCCATAGACCCCTGTATACAGAGTCATCCAGGGCCCCATAGACCCCTGTATACAGAGCCATCCGGGCCCCATAGACCCCTGTATACAGAGTCATCCAGGGCCCCATAGACCCCTGTATACAGAGCCATCCGGGGCCCCATAGACCCCTGTATACAGAGCCATCCGGGGCCACATAGACCCCTTTATACGGTATCATCCGGGCCCCATAGACCCTTGTATACAGAGCCATCCGGGCCCCATAGACCCCTGTATACAGAGCCATCCGGGCCCCATAGACCCCTGTATACAGAGCCATCCGGGGCCTCATAGACCCCTGTATACAGAGCCATCCGGGCCCCATAGACCCCTGTATACAGAGCCTTCCGGGGCCCCATAGACCCTTGTATACAGAGCCATCCGGGGACCCATAGACCCCTGTATACAGAGCCATCCGGGCCCCATAGACCCCTGTATACAGAGCCTTCCGGGGCCCCATAGACCCTTGTATACAGAGCCATCCGGGGCCCCATAGACCCCTCTATACAGAGCCATCCGGGGCCCCATAGACCCCTGTATACAGAGCCATCTGGGCCCCATAGACCCCTGTATACAGAGCCATCCAGGCCCCATAGACCCCTGTATACAGAGCCATCTGGGGCCCCATTGACCCCTGTATACAGAGCCATCCAGGCCCCATAGACCCCTGTATACAGAGCCATCTGGGGCCCCATTGACCCCTGTATACAGAGCCATCCGGGGCTCCATAGACCCCTGTATACCGTGCCATCTGGGGCCACATAGACCCCTCTATACGGTGCCATCCGGGGCCCCATAGACCCCTGTATACAGAGCCATCCGGGGCTCCATAGACCCCTGTATACCGTGCCATCTGGGGCCACATAGACCCCTCTATACGGTGCCATCCGGGGCCCCATAGACCCCTGTATACAGAGCCATCCGGGCCCCATAGGCCCCTCTATACAGAGCCATCCGGGGCCCCATAGACCCCTGTATACAGAGCCATCCAGGGCCCCATAGACCCCTCTATACAGAGCCATACGAGGCCCCCATAGACCCCTATATACAGAGCCATCCGGGGCCCCATAGACCCCTCTATACAGAGCCATCCGGGCCCCATAGAACACTATACAGAGCCATTCGGGCCCCATAGACACCTGTATACAGAGCCATCCGGGCCCCATAGACCCCTGTATACAGAGCCATCTGGGGCCCCATACACCCCTGTATACAGAGCCATCCGGGCCCCATAGACCCCTGTATACAGAGCCATCCGGGCCCCATAGACCCCTGTATACAGAGCCTTCCGGGGCCCCATAGACCCTTGTATACAGAGCCATCCGGGGCCCCATAGACCCCTGTATACAGAGCCATCCGGGCCCCATAGACCCCTGTATACAGAGCCTTCCGGGGCCCCATAGACCCTTGTATACAGAGCCATCCGGGGCCCCATAGACCCCTGTATACAGAGCCATCCGGGCCCCATAGACCCCTGTATACAGAGCCTTCCGGGGCCCCATAGACCCTTGTATACAGAGCCATCCGGGGCCCCATAGACCCCTGTATACAGAGCCATCCGGGGCCCCATAGACCCCTGTATACAGAGCCATCCAGGCCCCATAGACCCCTGTATACAGAGCCATCCGGGGCTCCATAGACCCCTGTATACCGTGCCATCCGGGGCCACATAGACCCCTCTATACGGTGCCATCCGGGCCCCATAGACCCCTGTATACAGAGCCATCCGGGCCCCATAGACCCCTGTATACAGAGCCATCCAGGGCCCCATAGACCCCTCTATACGGTGTCATCCGGGCCCCATAGACCCCTGTATACAGAGCCATCCGGGCCCCATAGACCCCTGTATACAGAGCCATCCGGGGCCACATAGACCCCTCTATACGGTGTCATCCGGGCCCCATAGACCCCTGTATACAGAGCCATTCAGGCCCCATAGATCCCTGTATACAGAGCCATCCGGGCCCCATAGACCCCTGTATACAGAGCCATCCGGGGCCCCATAGACCCCTATATACAGAGCCATCCGGGCCCCATAGACCCCTGTATACAGAGCCATCCGGGGTCCCATAGACCCCTGTATACTGTGCCATCTGGTGCCACATAGACCCCTCTGTACGGTGCCATCCAGGGCCCCATAGACCCCTGTATATGGTGCCACCAGGGGCCCCATAGACCCCTGTATACAGAGCCATCTGGGGCCCCATTGACCCCTGTATACAGAGCCATCTGGGGCCCCATAGATCCCTGTATACAGAGCCATCCGGGCCCCATAGACCCCTGTATACAGAGTCATCCAGGGCCCCATAGACCCCTGTATACAGAGCCATCCGGGCCCCATAGACCCCTGTATACAGAGTCATCCAGGGCCCCATAGACCCCTGTATACAGAGCCATCCGGGGCCCCATAGACCCCTGTATACAGAGCCATCCGGGGCCACATAGACCCCTTTATACGGTATCATCCGGGCCCCATAGACCCTTGTATACAGAGCCATCCGGGCCCCATAGACCCCTGTATACAGAGCCATCCGGGCCCCATAGACCCCTGTATACAGAGCCATCCGGGGCCTCATAGACCCCTGTATACAGAGCCATCCGGGCCCCATAGACCCCTGTATACAGAGCCTTCCGGGGCCCCATAGACCCTTGTATACAGAGCCATCCGGGGACCCATAGACCCCTGTATACAGAGCCTTCCGGGGCCCCATAGACCCTTGTATACAGAGCCATCCGGGGCCCCATAGACCCCTCTATACAGAGCCATCCGGGGCCCCATAGACCCCTGTATACAGAGCCATCTGGGCCCCATAGACCCCTGTATACAGAGCCATCCAGGCCCCATAGACCCCTGTATACAGAGCCATCTGGGGCCCCATTGACCCCTGTATACAGAGCCATCCAGGCCCCATAGACCCCTGTATACAGAGCCATCTGGGGCCCCATTGACCCCTGTATACAGAGCCATCCGGGGCTCCATAGACCCCTGTATACCGTGCCATCTGGGGCCACATAGACCCCTCTATACGGTGCCATCCGGGGCCCCATAGACCCCTGTATACAGAGCCATCCGGGGCTCCATAGACCCCTGTATACCGTGCCATCTGGGGCCACATAGACCCCTCTATACGGTGCCATCCGGGGCCCCATAGACCCCTGTATACAGAGCCATCCGGGCCCCATAGGCCCCTCTATACAGAGCCATCCGGGGCCCCATAGACCCCTGTATACAGAGCCATCCAGGGCCCCATAGACCCCTGTATACAGAGCCATCAGGGGCCCCATAGACCCCTCTATACAGAGCCATACGAGGCCCCCATAGACCCCTATATACAGAGCCATCCGGGGCCTCATAGACCCCTGTATACAGAGCCATCCGGGCCCCATAGACCTCTGTATACAGAGCCATCCGGGCCCCATAGACCCCTGTATACAGAGCCATCCGGGCCCCATAGACCCCTGTATACAGAGCCATCCGGGGCCCCATAGACCCCTATATACAGAGCCATCCGGGCCCCATAGACCCCTGTATACACAGCCATCCGGGGTCCCATAGACCCCTGTATACCGTGCCATCTGGTGCCACATAGACCCCTCTATACAGTGCCATCCAGGGCCCCATAGACCCCTGTATACAGAGCCATCCGGGGCCCCATAGACCCCTGTATACAGAGCCATCCGGGGCCCCATAGACCCCTGTATACAGAGCCATCCGGGCCCCATAGACCCCTCTATACAGAGCCATCCGGGGCCCCATAGACCCCTGTATACAGAGCCATCCGGGGCCCCATAGACCCCTGTATACAGAGCCTTTCGGGGCCCCATAGAACCCTGTATACAGAGCCTTCCGGGGCCCCATAGACCCTTGTATACAGAGCCATCCGGGGCCCCATAGACCCCTGTATACAGAGCCATCCGGGGCCCCATAGACCCCTGTATACAGAGCCATCCAGGGCCCCATAGACCCCTGTATACAGAGCCATCCGGGCCCCATAGACCCCTGTATACAGAGCCTTCCGGGGCCCCATAGACCCTTGTATACAGAGCCATCCGGGGCCCCATAGACCCCTGTATACAGAGCCATCCGGGGCCCCATAGACCCCTGTATACAGAGCCATCCAGGCCCCATAGACCCCTGTATACAGAGCCATCCTGTGCCCCATAGACCCCTGTATACAGAGCCATCCGGGGCTCCATAGACCCCTGTATACCGTGCCATCCGGGGCCACATAGACCCCTCTATACGGTGCCATCCGGGCGCCATAGGCCCCTCTATATAGAGCCATCCGGGGCCCCATAGACCCCTGTATACAGAGCCATCCGGGGCCCCATAGACCCCTGTATACAGAGCCATCCGAGGCCCCATAGACCCCTCTATACAGAGCCATACGAGGCCCCATAGACCCCTGTATACAGAGCCATCCGGGGCCCCATAGACCCCTCTATACAGAGCCATCCGGGCCCCATAGACCCCTGTATACAGAGCCATCCGGGCCCCATAGACCCCTGTATACAGAGCCATCTGGGGCCCCATAGACCCCTGTATACAGAGCCATCCGGGCCCCATAGACCCCTGTATACAGAGCCAACCGGGGCCCCATAGACCCCTATATACAGAGCCATCCGGGCCCCATAGACCCCTGTATACAGAGCCATCCGGGGTCCCATAGACCCCTGTATACTGTGCCATCTGGTGCCACATAGACCCCTCTGTACGGTGCCATCCAGGGCCCCATAGACCCCTGTATATGGTGCCACCAGGGGCCCCATAGACCCCTGTATACAGAGCCATCTGGGGCCCCATTGACCCCTGTATACAGAGCCATCTGGGGCCCCATAGATCCCTGTATACAGAGCCATCCGGGCCCCATAGACCCCTGTATACAGAGTCATCCAGGGCCCCATAGACCCCTGTATACAGAGCCATCCGGGCCCCATAGACCCCTGTATACAGAGTCATCCAGGGCCCCATAGACCCCTGTATACAGAGCCATCCGGGGCCCCATAGACCCCTGTATACAGAGCCATCCGGGGCCACATAGACCCCTTTATACGGTATCATCCGGGCCCCATAGACCCTTGTATACAGAGCCATCCGGGCCCCATAGACCCCTGTATACAGAGCCATCCGGGCCCCATAGACCCCTGTATACAGAGCCATCCGGGGCCTCATAGACCCCTGTATACAGAGCCATCCGGGCCCCATAGACCCCTGTATACAGAGCCTTCCGGGGCCCCATAGACCCTTGTATACAGAGCCATCCGGGGACCCATAGACCCCTGTATACAGAGCCATCCGGGCCCCATAGACCCCTGTATACAGAGCCTTCCGGGGCCCCATAGACCCTTGTATACAGAGCCATCCGGGGCCCCATAGACCCCTCTATACAGAGCCATCCGGGGCCCCATAGACCCCTGTATACAGAGCCATCTGGGCCCCATAGACCCCTGTATACAGAGCCATCCAGGCCCCATAGACCCCTGTATACAGAGCCATCTGGGGCCCCATTGACCCCTGTATACAGAGCCATCCAGGCCCCATAGACCCCTGTATACAGAGCCATCTGGGGCCCCATTGACCCCTGTATACAGAGCCATCCGGGGCTCCATAGACCCCTGTATACCGTGCCATCTGGGGCCACATAGACCCCTCTATACGGTGCCATCCGGGGCCCCATAGACCCCTGTATACAGAGCCATCCGGGGCTCCATAGACCCCTGTATACCGTGCCATCTGGGGCCACATAGACCCCTCTATACGGTGCCATCCGGGGCCCCATAGACCCCTGTATACAGAGCCATCCGGGCCCCATAGGCCCCTCTATACAGAGCCATCCGGGGCCCCATAGACCCCTGTATACAGAGCCATCCAGGGCCCCATAGACCCCTCTATACAGAGCCATACGAGGCCCCCATAGACCCCTATATACAGAGCCATCCGGGGCCCCATAGACCCCTCTATACAGAGCCATCCGGGCCCCATAGAACACTATACAGAGCCATTCGGGCCCCATAGACACCTGTATACAGAGCCATCCGGGCCCCATAGACCCCTGTATACAGAGCCATCTGGGGCCCCATACACCCCTGTATACAGAGCCATCCGGGCCCCATAGACCCCTGTATACAGAGCCATCCGGGCCCCATAGACCCCTGTATACAGAGCCTTCCGGGGCCCCATAGACCCTTGTATACAGAGCCATCCGGGGCCCCATAGACCCCTGTATACAGAGCCATCCGGGCCCCATAGACCCCTGTATACAGAGCCTTCCGGGGCCCCATAGACCCTTGTATACAGAGCCATCCGGGGCCCCATAGACCCCTGTATACAGAGCCATCCGGGCCCCATAGACCCCTGTATACAGAGCCTTCCGGGGCCCCATAGACCCTTGTATACAGAGCCATCCGGGGCCCCATAGACCCCTGTATACAGAGCCATCCGGGGCCCCATAGACCCCTGTATACAGAGCCATCCAGGCCCCATAGACCCCTGTATACAGAGCCATCCGGGGCTCCATAGACCCCTGTATACCGTGCCATCCGGGGCCACATAGACCCCTCTATACGGTGCCATCCGGGCCCCATAGACCCCTGTATACAGAGCCATCCGGGCCCCATAGACCCCTGTATACAGAGCCATCCAGGGCCCCATAGACCCCTCTATACGGTGTCATCCGGGCCCCATAGACCCCTGTATACAGAGCCATCCGGGCCCCATAGACCCCTGTATACAGAGCCATCCGGGGCCACATAGACCCCTCTATACGGTGTCATCCGGGCCCCATAGACCCCTGTATACAGAGCCATTCAGGCCCCATAGATCCCTGTATACAGAGCCATCCGGGCCCCATAGACCCCTGTATACAGAGCCATCCGGGGCCCCATAGACCCCTATATACAGAGCCATCCGGGCCCCATAGACCCCTGTATACAGAGCCATCCGGGGTCCCATAGACCCCTGTATACTGTGCCATCTGGTGCCACATAGACCCCTCTGTACGGTGCCATCCAGGGCCCCATAGACCCCTGTATATGGTGCCACCAGGGGCCCCATAGACCCCTGTATACAGAGCCATCTGGGGCCCCATTGACCCCTGTATACAGAGCCATCTGGGGCCCCATAGATCCCTGTATACAGAGCCATCCGGGCCCCATAGACCCCTGTATACAGAGTCATCCAGGGCCCCATAGACCCCTGTATACAGAGCCATCCGGGCCCCATAGACCCCTGTATACAGAGTCATCCAGGGCCCCATAGACCCCTGTATACAGAGCCATCCGGGGCCCCATAGACCCCTGTATACAGAGCCATCCGGGGCCACATAGACCCCTTTATACGGTATCATCCGGGCCCCATAGACCCTTGTATACAGAGCCATCCGGGCCCCATAGACCCCTGTATACAGAGCCATCCGGGCCCCATAGACCCCTGTATACAGAGCCATCCGGGGCCTCATAGACCCCTGTATACAGAGCCATCCGGGCCCCATAGACCCCTGTATACAGAGCCTTCCGGGGCCCCATAGACCCTTGTATACAGAGCCATCCGGGGACCCATAGACCCCTGTATACAGAGCCTTCCGGGGCCCCATAGACCCTTGTATACAGAGCCATCCGGGGCCCCATAGACCCCTCTATACAGAGCCATCCGGGGCCCCATAGACCCCTGTATACAGAGCCATCTGGGCCCCATAGACCCCTGTATACAGAGCCATCCAGGCCCCATAGACCCCTGTATACAGAGCCATCTGGGGCCCCATTGACCCCTGTATACAGAGCCATCCAGGCCCCATAGACCCCTGTATACAGAGCCATCTGGGGCCCCATTGACCCCTGTATACAGAGCCATCCGGGGCTCCATAGACCCCTGTATACCGTGCCATCTGGGGCCACATAGACCCCTCTATACGGTGCCATCCGGGGCCCCATAGACCCTGTATACAGAGCCATCCGGGGCTCCATAGACCCCTGTATACCGTGCCATCTGGGGCCACATAGACCCCTCTATACGGTGCCATCCGGGGCCCCATAGACCCCTGTATACAGAGCCATCCGGGCCCCATAGGCCCCTCTATACAGAGCCATCCGGGGCCCCATAGACCCCTGTATACAGAGCCATCCAGGGCCCCATAGACCCCTGTATACAGAGCCATCAGGGGCCCCATAGACCCCTCTATACAGAGCCATACGAGGCCCCCATAGACCCCTATATACAGAGCCATCCGGGGCCTCATAGACCCCTGTATACAGAGCCATCCGGGCCCCATAGACCTCTGTATACAGAGCCATCCGGGCCCCATAGACCCCTGTATACAGAGCCATCCGGGCCCCATAGACCCCTGTATACAGAGCCATCCGGGGCCCCATAGACCCCTATATACAGAGCATCCGGGCCCCATAGACCCCTGTATACACAGCCATCCGGGGTCCCATAGACCCCTGTATACCGTGCCATCTGGTGCCACATAGACCCCTCTATACAGTGCCATCCAGGGCCCCATAGACCCCTGTATACAGAGCCATCCGGGGCCCCATAGACCCCTGTATACAGAGCCATCCGGGGCCCCATAGACCCCTGTATACAGAGCCATCCGGGCCCCATAGACCCCTCTATACAGAGCCATCCGGGGCCCCATAGACCTCTGTATACAGAGCCATCCGGGGCCCCATAGACCCCTGTATACAGAGCCTTTCGGGGCCCATAGAACCCTGTATACAGAGCCTTCCGGGGCCCCATAGACCCTTGTATACAGAGCCATCCGGGGCCCCCATAGACCCCTGTATAC
>NW_027507735.1:505356-584274 GCF_037356315.1 Lithobates pipiens | reverse complement strand
TATGGGGGGTCGGCTATGTCAGTATGGGGGGGTCAGTTATGTCAGTATGGGGGGGTCAGTTATGTCAGTATGGGGAGTCGGCTATGTCAGTATGGGGGGGTCGGTTATGTCAGTATGGGGGGGTCAGTTATGTCAGTATGGGGGGGTCAGTTATGTCAGTATGGGGGGGTCAGTTATGTCAGTATGGGGAGTCGGCTATGTCAGTATGGGGGGGTCGGCTATGTCAGTATGGGGGGGTCAGTTATGTCAGTATGGGGGGTCGGCTATGTCAGTATGGGGGGGTCAGTTATGTCAGTATGGGGGGGTCAGTTATGTCAGTATGGGGGGTCGGCTATGTCAGTATGGGGGGGTCGGTTATGTCAGTATGGCAGTTAGTGATGGTATTTTCTATACAGAGGGGAAAATTCTGATTGTCTCCCCCACAGATGGTGTAAGATTTGCCCACTTACATAGAAATGAAGGGTCTATCATTGTTATCAGAGGTGTATTTTATATGATAGAGACGGAATATCAACCAAAAATTCAGAAAAAAACACACATCATACAAATGTTATAAATGGAGTTGCGGTTCAGTGAGTAAAATAAGTATTTGGTGGAGAAACCCTTGTTGGTGATCACAGAGGTCAGACGTTTCTTGGAGGTGGTGATGAGGTTTCCACATCTCAGGAGGGATTTTCTCCTCTCTTCTCTACAGATCTTCTCTAAACCCTTAAGGTTTCTTGGCTGTTTCTTGGCAACACGAAGTTTCGGCTCCTCCATACATTTTCTGTAGGATTAAGGTCTGGAGACTGGCTAGGCCACATATGTCAAATCCAGCCCACCAGGCCTTGTCATGTGGCCCTCACATCTGGTTCTGCAGCTGGATCATGGCGTAACTCCATCCACCACCTCCAGGGTTTGCCCTCCGCTCCCGACTATTACAGAAGCCTTCATGTGTTTACAAGGGACAGCGTTACTCTCAGCCGCTCCCGGGTCTAACAGATCTGTTTACACGCTCACAGTGGAGGACAGATCTCACGGTGGAGGGCAGATCTCACGGTGGAGGGCAGATCTCACGGTGGGGGGCAGATCTCACGGTGGAGGACAGATCTCACGGTGGGGGGCAGGTCTCACGGTGGGGGGCAGATCTCACGGTGGGGGACAGGTCTCACGGTGGAGGGCAGGTCTCACGGTGGGGGGCAGGTCTCACGGTGGGGGACAGGTCTCACGGTGGAGGGCAGGTCTCACGGTGGGGGGCAGGTCTCGCGGTGGGGGACAGGTCTCGCGGTGGGGGGACAGGTCTCGCGGTGGGGGGACAGGTCTCGCGGTGGGGGACAGGTCTCGCGGTGGGGGGACAGGTCTCGCGGTGGAGGACAGGTCTCACGGTGGGGGGCAGGTCTCACGGTGGAGGACAGATCTCACGGTGGGGGGCAGGTCTCACGGTGGGGGGCAGGTCTCACGGTGGGGGGCAGGTCTCACGGTGGAGGGCAGGTCTCACGGTGGGGGGACAGGTCTCACGGTGGGGGGACAGGTCTCACGGTGGAGGACAGGTCTCACGGTGGAGGACAGGTCTCACGGTGGGGGGACAGGTCTCACGGTGGGGGACAGGTCTCACGGTGGGGGGACAGGTCTCACGGTGGGGGACAGGTCTCACGGTGGGGGGACAGGTCTCACGGTGGGGGGACAGGTCTCACGGTGGAGGACAGGTCTCACGGTGGAGGACAGGTCTCACGGTGGGGGGACAGGTCTCACGGTGGGGGACAGGTCTCACGGTGGGGGGACAGGTCTCACGGTGGGGGGACAGGTCTCACGGTGGGGGGACAGGTCTCACGGTGGAGGACAGGTCTCACGGTGGAGGACAGGTCTCACGGTGGGGGACAGGTCTCACGGTGGGGGGACAGGTCTCGCGGTGGAGGGCAGGTCTCGCGGTGGAGGGCAGGTCTCACGGTGGAGGGCAGATCTCGCGGTGGGGGGCAGATCTCGCGGTGGAGGGCAGGTCTCGCGGTGGAGGGCAGGTCTCGCGGTGGGGGACAGGTCTCACGGTGGGGGACAGGTCTCACGGTGGGGGGACAGGTCTCACGGTGGGGGGACAGGTCTCACGGTGGGGGGACAGGTCTCGCGGTGGAGGGCAGGTCTCGCGGTGGGGGACAGGTCTCACGGTGGGGGACAGGTCTCACGGTGGGGGGACAGGTCTCACGGTGGGGGGACAGGTCTCACGGTGGAGGACAGGTCTCACGGTGGGGGACAGGTCTCACGGTGGGGGACAGGTCTCACGGTGGGGGACAGGTCTCACGGTGGGGGGACAGGTCTCACGGTGGAGGGCAGGTCTTACGGTGGGGGGACAGGTCTCACGGTGGGGGGCAGATCTCACGGTGGAGGACAGATCTCACGGTGGAGGACAGGTCTCACGGTGGGGGGCAGATCTCACGGTGGGGGACAGGTCTCACGGTGGAGGACAGGTCTCACGGTGGAGGACAGGTCTCACGGTGGGGGGCAGGTCTCACGGTGGAGGACAGGTCTCACGGTGGGGGGCAGATCTCACGGTGGGGGGCAGATCTCACGGTGGGGGGCAGATCTCACGGTGGGGGGCAGATCTCACGGTGGAGGACAGGTCTCACGGTGGAGGACAGGTCTCACGGTGGAGGACAGGTCTCACGGTGGAGGACAGGTCTCACGGTGGGGGGCAGGTCTCACGATGGGGGGCAGATCTCACGATGGGGGACAGATCTCCAAAATCCGAGGGAGAGAACGATCTCCCTGTAAGGTAAGGCCACAGGACCACCTACACAGGAAGGTACTAGAGCCACCTACATGGGGAAGTACTAGAGCAGGGCCAGGTAGGATATCAAGATGTGAGGAAGCTGTGGTGGGGGGATTGGAGTTGGGTTGTTGAACACCCCTCTGTACACAGCGCACCCCTGAACTCTGCACTGTGTATGTAGCACAGTCATGAACCATGAACTTTGAATGTAGTGCACCTCAGATACAACTGGCCCTTTGAAGCCAACCATTGTGCTGATGCGGCCCAGGGTACAATTGAGTTTGACACTCCTGGGCTAGGCCACTCCATGACCTTAATGTGCTTCTTCTTGAGCCCCTCCTTTGTTGCCTTGGCGGTATGTTTTGGGTCATTCTCATGCTGGAAGACCCATCCATGACCCATCTTCAGTGTTCTGGGTGAGGGAAGAAGGTTCTCCTCCAAGATCTTACAATACATGACCCCGTCCATTGGCCCCCCAATGGGGCAAAGTCGGCCTGGACCTTTATCAGAGAAACAGCCCCAAAGCATCATGTTCCCCCTCCGTGTGTGACTGTAGGGATGGTGTTCATGTTCCCACCTCCGTGTGTGACTGTAGGGATGGTGTTCATGTTCCCACCTCCGTGTGTGACTGTAGGGATAGTGTTCATGTCCCCACCTCCGTGTGTGACTGTAGGGATGGTGTTCATGTTCCCACCTCCGTGTGTGACTGTAGGGATGGTGTTCATGTTCCCACCTCCGTGTGTGACTGTAGGGATGGTGTTCATGTTCCCACCTCCGTGTGTGACTGTAGGGATAGTGTTCATGTCCCCACCTCCGTGTGTGACTGTAGGGATGGTGTTCATGTTCCCACCTCCGTGTGTGACTGTAGGGATGGTGTTCATGTTCCCACCTCCGTGTGTGACTGTAGGGATAGTGTTCATGTCCCCACCTCCGTGTGTGACTGTAGGGATAGTGTTCATGTTCCCACCTCCGTGTGTGACTGTAGGGATGGTGTTCATGTTCCCACCTCCGTGTGTGACTGTAGGGATGGTGTTCTTGGGGTCACAGTCAGTATTTTTTCCTCCTCCAAACACGGCGCGTTGAGTTGATGCCAAAGATCTGAATTTTGGTCTCATCTGACCACAGAACTTTCTCCCCCAATCATGGATGGGTCTTCCAGCATGACAATGACCCAAAACACACCGCCAAGGCAACAAAGGAGTGGCTCAAGAAGAAGCACATGAAGGTCATGGAGTGGCCCAGCCGGTCTCCAGACCTTAATCCTATAGAACAATTTATGGAGGAGCTGAAACTTTGAGTTGTCAAGAGACCTTCAGGATTTAGAGAAGATCTGTAGAGAAGAGAGGAGAAAATCCCTCCTGAGATGTGGAAACCTCATCACCACCTACAAGAAACGTCTGACCTCTGTGATCTCCAACAAGGGTTTCTCCACCAACTACTAAGCCCCCGTACACACGGGTCGGACATTCCGACAACCAAATCCATTGGATTTTGTCCGAAACTGTTGCATACACACGTTCGGACAAAGTTGTCGGAAAATCCGATTGTACATAACGTGATGACGTTATTTCGTTACGATGGGACTACATTCAGGCTAGTAGCCAATAGCTTTGGTCTAGGAATTTGATCTGAGCATGCGTGGCACTTTGTCCGATCGGATCACGTTGTTGGAAAATTTTATAGCCCAGCTGGAAAACTTGATCTGTCGGATAGTCCGATGGAGCCCACACACAGCAGGATTATCTGACAACACGGCCCTATCGGACATCGTCCATCGGAATATCCGACCGTGTGTACAAGGGCTAAGTCATGTTCTGCTTGGGGGATCAAATACTTATTTTACTCATTTATAACATTTGTATTGTGTGTTTTTTCTGGATTTTTGGTTGATCTTCTGTCTCCATCATATATAATACATAAGAATTGTAGACCCTTCATTTCTATGTAAGTGGAAAAACGTACACAATCTGCAGGGGAGTCAATCATTATTCCCCCCTCCCCCCCCCCCGTATATATCCCTCCTCCATAGTGATGTCACATGGAGCAGCAGGTGGACTGAATGGCTCTTCCGTTATAAATGTCTGTTATATAGAGGGGGGATGGGTGGGCACAGGTCGGGGGGTCTCAGGATTGGCAGTCTGGGACTTTGCTCCTCGCTGACCAAATGTAAAGAAGAAGAACGATTTGCACCCCTAATTCCCATTTCCTCAGAGCACTGGATCTGCCCCTCCCCCCCCCCCCCCCATATAGAATGAGGGGTTCCTGATCTTTATCTCGCAGGTGGTTTTTGTTCAGCACATTTCCTGAGTCTGCATTGTGTGTCGCCTCTCTTCTGTAGGTGTCTGTGGTGGTCTCCGATCTCATGACCTTCTGTCAGTCTCACTCCATCTCCGATCCGCTCATGGCTCCGGTTCCGGCAGCGGAGAATCCATTCCGGGACAAGCGATTGGTCTGCATCGTCCTGTGAGCGGAGATCCCGCCTTCCATCCTTCCAGGCTCCTCCTTATAATGTCCACTCCCCTTCCCCTCCCCCCCTCCCCTCCCCCATGCAATGTCTGGAAGTTTACTATGAAATAAATAAAAGTTGTTACTCCTGGCTGTGTCTGGTGTCAGGTGTGTGTGTGCCAATCACCGGGAGGACCCGCCCCCTTCACACCCACTCCATTATATATTATCACTGGAGGACCCGCCCCCTTCACACCCACTCCATTATATATTATCACTGGAGGACCCGTCCCCTTCACACCCACTCCATTATATATTATCACTGGAGGACCCGCCCCCTTCACACCCACTCCATTATATATTATCACTGGAGGACCCGTCCCCTTCACACCCACTCCATTATATTATTACCAGATGACCCGCCCCCTTCACACCCACTCCATTATATTATCACCAGAGGACCCGCCCCCTTCACACCCACTCCATTATATTATCACCAGAGGACCCGCCCCCTTCACACCCACTCCATTATATTATCACCAGAGGACCCGCCCCCTTCACACCCACTCCATTATATTATCACCAGAGGACCCGCCCCCTTCACACCCACTCCATTATATTATCACCAGAGGACCCGCCCCCTTCACACCCACTCCATTATATATTATCACTGGAGGACCCGCCCCCTTCACACCCACTCCATTATATTATCACTGGAGGACCCGCCCCCTTCACACCCACTCCATTATATATTATCACCGGAGGACCCGCCCCCCTTCACACCCACTCCATTATATTGTTATCACTGGAGGACCCGCCCCCTTCACACCCACTCCATTATATTGTTACATTGTTATCACTGGAGGACCCGCCCCCCTTCACACCCACTCCATTATATTGTTATCACTGGAGGACCCGCCCCCTTCACACCCACTCCATTACATTGTTATCTCGAGTACAAGTACCACTCCTAAAATATGGATTACCGATACATTTTTATAATGTCATGTGACAGTTTTCAAAGACTAATGATATCTTCTGGCACTGATAGGATTGGGTGGCACCGATGGGCAATTGCTGGCCTGGCATAATAAATGACATGAATGATGCTATACGCCATTCATCATATACTGTATGCTGAGATGCCCATCTTGGTACACCCGGCACTCACCGGTGTAACGACATATTCAGCGGACCATATCAGTTTGCTACGGAAGTGACATTCAGTCGCCACCATCTTACTACACCCCACTCTTGTCCACAGTAAGGATACACTAAGAAGGGGGAAAGCGGACATCTTGCTACACCCACCACAGTTTTGCATTTTACACGTATTTATAACAGTAAACTCAGTTTATATAGTGAAATACAAGACTTACAACTCCATCAGACTGGTTAGATCTTGAATTTTAAAAGCAGCGGCAACCCGGCTCATCTCATAGATTTACTAATCTGACAGAAGATCGCTGTTTTCAAAATTCAACATCTTTCAAAATTCAACATTCAGCCGGTAAAGTGTTCGGGTTTGGCTTGAAGAAAAGGTGGCAACCCTAACAGCACACTCCCCTACAGCACACTCCCCCTACAGCACACTCCCCCTACATCACACACCCCCCTACAGCACACACCCCCCTACAGCGCACCCCTACAGCGCACACCCCTACAGCGCACCCCCCCTACAGCACACACCCCCCTACAGCACACACCCCCCTACAGCACACACCCCCCTACAGCACACTCCCCTACAGCACACACCCCCCTACAGCACACACCCCTACAGCGCACTCCCCTACAGCACACACCCCCCTACAGCACACTCCCCCTACAGCGCACCCCTACAGCGCACACCCCTACAGCGCACCCCCCCTACAGCACACACCCCCCTACAGCACACACCCCCTACAGCACACTCCCCTACAGCACACACCCCCCTACAGCACACTCCCCTACAGCACACTCCCCCTACAGCACACACCCCCCTACAGCGCACCCCTACAGCGCACCCCCCTACAGCACACTCCCCTACAGCGCACACCCCTACAGCACACACCCCTACAGCACACTCCCCTACAGCGCACCCCCCTACAGCACACCCCCCTACAGCGCACACCCCTACAGCGCACACCCCTACAGCGCACACCCCTACAGCACACTCCCCTACAGCTACAGCGCACCCCCCTACAGCACACTCCCCTACAGCACACTCCCCCTACAGCACACTCCCCCTACAGCACACACCCCCCTACAGCGCACCCCCCTACAGCGCACCCCCCTACAGCACACTCCCCTACAGCGCACCCTAACAGCACACTCCCCTACAGCACACTCCCCCTACAGCACACACCCCCCTACAGCGCACCCCTACAGCGCACACCCCTACAGCGCACCCCCCTACAGCACACTCCCCTACAGCGCACACCCCTACAGCGCACACCCCTACAGCGCACTCCCCTACAGCGCACCCCCCTACAGCACACCCCCCTACAGCGCACACCCCTACAGCGCACACCCCTACAGCGCACACCCCTACAGCACACTCCCCTACAGCTACAGCGCACCCCCCTACAGCACACTCCCCTACAGCACACTCTCCCTACAGCACACACCCCCCTACAGCGCACCCCTACAGCGCACCCCCCTACAGCGCACCCCCCTACAGCACACTCCCCTACAGCGCACCCCTACAGCACACTCCCCCTACAGCACACACCCCCCTACAGCGCACCCCTACAGCGCACACCCCTACAGCGCACCCCCCCTACAGCACACACCCCCCTACAGCACACCCCCCCTACAGCACACACCCCCCTACAGCACACTCCCCTACAGCACACTCCCCTACAGCACACACCCCCCTACAGCACACTCCCCTACAGCACACTCCCCCTACAGCACACACCCCCCTACAGCGCACCCCTACAGCGCACACCCCTACAGCGCACCCCCCTACAGCACACTCCCCTACAGCGCACACCCCTACAGCACACACCCCTACAGCACACTCCCCTACAGCGCACCCCCCTACAGCACACCCCCCTACAGCGCACACCCCTACAGCGCACACCCCTACAGCGCACACCCCTACAGCACACTCCCCTACAGCTACAGCGCACCCCCCTACAGCACACTCCCCTACAGCACACTCCCCCTACAGCACACTCCCCCTACAGCACACACCCCCCTACAGCGCACCCCCCTACAGCGCACCCCCCTACAGCACACTCCCCTACAGCGCACCCTAACAGCACACTCCCCTACAGCACACTCCCCCTACAGCACACACCCCCCTACAGCGCACCCCTACAGCGCACACCCCTACAGCGCACCCCCCTACAGCACACTCCCCTACAGCGCACACCCCTACAGCGCACACCCCTACAGCGCACTCCCCTACAGCGCACCCCCCTACAGCACACCCCCCTACAGCGCACACCCCTACAGCGCACACCCCTACAGCGCACACCCCTACAGCGCACACCCCTACAGCACACTCCCCTACAGCGCACCCCCCTACAGCACACTCCCCTACAGCACACTCTCCCTACAGCACACACCCCCCTACAGCGCACCCCTACAGCGCACCCCCCTACAGCGCACCCCCCTACAGCACACTCCCCTACAGCGCACCCCTACAGCACACTCCCCCTACAGCACACACCCCCCTACAGCGCACCCCTACAGCGCACCCCCCTACAGCACACTCCCCTACAGCACACTCCCCTACAGCACACTCCCCCTACAGCACACACCCCCCTACAGCGCACCCCTACAGCGCACACCCCTACAGCGCACCCCCCTACAGCACACTCCCCTACAGCGCACACCCCTACAGCGCACACCCCTACAGCGCACTCCCCTACAGCGCACCCCCCTACAGCACACCCCCCTACAGCGCACACCCCTACAGCGCACACCCCTACAGCGCACACCCCTACAGCACACCCCTACAGCACACTCCCCTACAGCACACTCCCCCTACAGCACACTCCCCCTACATCACACACCCCCCTACAGCACACACCCCCCTACAGCGCACCCCTACAGCGCACACCCCTACAGCGCACCCCCCCTACAGCACACACCCCCCTACAGCACACACCCCCCTACAGCACACACCCCCCTACAGCACACTCCCCTACAGCACACACCCCCCTACAGCACACACCCCTACAGCGCACTCCCCTACAGCACACACCCCCCTACAGCACACTCCCCCTACAGCGCACCCCTACAGCGCACACCCCTACAGCGCACCCCCCCTACAGCACACACCCCCCTACAGCACACACCCCCCTACAGCACACTCCCCTACAGCACACACCCCCCTACAGCACACTCCCCTACAGCACACTCCCCCTACAGCACACACCCCCCTACAGCGCACCCCTACAGCGCACCCCCCTACAGCACACTCCCCTACAGCGCACACCCCTACAGCACACACCCCTACAGCACACTCCCCTACAGCGCACCCCCCTACAGCACACCCCCCTACAGCGCACACCCCTACAGCGCACACCCCTACAGCGCACACCCCTACAGCACACTCCCCTACAGCTACAGCGCACCCCCCTACAGCACACTCCCCTACAGCACACTCCCCCTACAGCACACTCCCCCTACAGCACACACCCCCCTACAGCGCACCCCCCTACAGCGCACCCCCCTACAGCACACTCCCCTACAGCGCACCCTAACAGCACACTCCCCTACAGCACACTCCCCCTACAGCACACACCCCCCTACAGCGCACCCCTACAGCGCACACCCCTACAGCGCACCCCCCTACAGCACACTCCCCTACAGCGCACACCCCTACAGCGCACACCCCTACAGCGCACTCCCCTACAGCGCACCCCCCTACAGCACACCCCCCTACAGCGCACACCCCTACAGCGCACACCCCTACAGCGCACACCCCTACAGCACACTCCCCTACAGCTACAGCGCACCCCCCTACAGCACACTCCCCTACAGCACACTCTCCCTACAGCACACACCCCCCTACAGCGCACCCCTACAGCGCACCCCCCTACAGCGCACCCCCCTACAGCACACTCCCCTACAGCGCACCCCTACAGCACACTCCCCCTACAGCACACACCCCCCTACAGCGCACCCCTACAGCGCACACCCCTACAGCGCACCCCCCCTACAGCACACACCCCCCTACAGCACACCCCCCCTACAGCACACACCCCCCTACAGCACACTCCCCTACAGCACACTCCCCTACAGCACACACCCCCCTACAGCACACTCCCCTACAGCACACTCCCCCTACAGCACACACCCCCCTACAGCGCACCCCTACAGCGCACACCCCTACAGCGCACCCCCCTACAGCACACTCCCCTACAGCGCACACCCCTACAGCACACACCCCTACAGCACACTCCCCTACAGCGCACCCCCCTACAGCACACCCCCCTACAGCGCACACCCCTACAGCGCACACCCCTACAGCGCACACCCCTACAGCACACTCCCCTACAGCTACAGCGCACCCCCCTACAGCACACTCCCCTACAGCACACTCCCCCTACAGCACACTCCCCCTACAGCACACACCCCCCTACAGCGCACCCCCCTACAGCGCACCCCCCTACAGCACACTCCCCTACAGCGCACCCTAACAGCACACTCCCCTACAGCACACTCCCCCTACAGCACACACCCCCCTACAGCGCACCCCTACAGCGCACACCCCTACAGCGCACCCCCCTACAGCACACTCCCCTACAGCGCACACCCCTACAGCGCACACCCCTACAGCGCACTCCCCTACAGCGCACCCCCCTACAGCACACCCCCCTACAGCGCACACCCCTACAGCGCACACCCCTACAGCGCACACCCCTACAGCGCACACCCCTACAGCACACTCCCCTACAGCGCACCCCCCTACAGCACACTCCCCTACAGCACACTCTCCCTACAGCACACACCCCCCTACAGCGCACCCCTACAGCGCACCCCCCTACAGCGCACCCCCCTACAGCACACTCCCCTACAGCGCACCCCTACAGCACACTCCCCCTACAGCACACACCCCCCTACAGCGCACCCCTACAGCGCACACCCCTACAGCGCACACCCCTACAGCGCACCCCCCTACAGCACACTCCCCTACAGCACACTCCCCTACAGCACACTCCCCCTACAGCACACACCCCCCTACAGCGCACCCCTACAGCGCACACCCCTACAGCGCACCCCCCTACAGCACACTCCCCTACAGCGCACACCCCTACAGCGCACACCCCTACAGCGCACTCCCCTACAGCGCACCCCCCTACAGCACACCCCCCTACAGCGCACACCCCTACAGCGCACACCCCTACAGCGCACACCCCTACAGCACACTCCCCTACAGCTACAGCGCACCCCCCTACAGCACACTCCCCTACAGCACACTCTCCCTACAGCACACACCCCCCTACAGCGCACCCCTACAGCGCACCCCCCTACAGCGCACCCCCCTACAGCACACTCCCCTACAGCGCACCCCTACAGCACACTCCCCCTACAGCACACACCCCCCTACAGCGCACCCCTACAGCGCACACCCCTACAGCGCACACCCCTACAGCGCACCCCCCTACAGCACACTCCCCTACAGCGCACACCCCTACAGCACACACCCCTACAGCACACTCCCCTACAGCGCACCCCCCTACAGCACACCCCCCTACAGCACACACCCCTACAGCGCACACCCCTACAGCGCACACCCCTACAGCACACTCCCCTACAGCTACAGCGCACCCCCCTACAGCACACTCCCCCTACAGCACACACCCCCCTACAGCGCACCCCTACAGCGCACCCCCCTACAGCGCACCCCCCTACAGCACACCCCTACAGCGCACCCCTACAGCACACACCCCTACAGCGCACACCCCTACAGCACACTCCCCTACAGCGCACCCCTACAGCACACTCCCCTACAGCGCACACCCCTACAGCACACTCCCCTACAGCGCACACCCCTACAGCACACACCCCTACAGCGCACACCCCTACAGCACACTCCCCTACAGCGCACCCCTACAGCACACTCCCCTACAGCACACTCCCCTACAGCTACAGCGCTAGGGTTGCCACCTTTTCTTCAAGTCAAACCCGAACACTTTAGCGGTGCACAGCAATGTTTTTTTTTATAGTATAAACTATACATATATTTTGCTACTAAATAACATTTCTAATCATTTGAAGTTAATAACAAGAGTTCCCCTTTACATCTGAATTTGCAGAGTTCACTTTCACTGTAAGCGGGGGGGGGGGGGGGGGGGGTCAGAGGGGGCTCTCCAGACTCTGATGTAAGGGAGAACTCTGGGGACTCTGACATAAGGGATGCTCTGGGAACCCTGATCTAAGGGGGAACACTGAGAACTCTGATGTACGGAGAGGACTCTGATGTAAGGGGAAAGACTGTGGCCTCTGGTGTAAAGGGAAACTCTGATATAAGGGGTGCTCTGAGAACCCTGATTTGCCTTAGTGTACTTACTCAGAGGCAAGAGAGTGAAGGGGGAGACTTCAATCACAGATGGATGGTGAGCTCACTCACCTCTTGACAGTCAGCACCTCTCATCCAGTTGGATCTGAGGCTGCTGGACTTCAAATTTCTGGCCCAAATTTCCCTTTTCTGAGGCACAGTGCCAGGGATTGGAGTGTGGGCAGACAAAGAGGGGTGGGGGTGGGGGGAAGAGGTGCAGATCGAGCCCTCTCTCCTCTCCCGTCTGTATGTGTTTGGGGGGGGGGGGGGATTGTTAGTGTTGGCTTTGGGGAGTGTAAAAGAGAGTAACAGACACTATCAGCTTAGACAACTGCAGCCAGCAAACCTGCTGGGAAGCCATAGGCCAGTCTAAATAATGTGTCTGGGTTGCAGACAGTCTGAAACCCGGACACATGATTCCAAACCCGAACTGTCCGGGTGAATCCTGGACAGGTGGCAACCCTATACAGCGCACCCCCCTACAGCACACTCCCCTACAGCGCACACCCCTACAGCACACTCCCCTACAGCACACTCCCCTACAGCTACAGCGCACCCCCCTACAGCACACTCCCCTACAGCGCACACCCCTATAGCGCACACCCCTACAGCGCACCCCCCTACAGCGCACTCCCCTACAGCGCACACCCCTACAGCGCACACCCCTACAGCGCACACCCCTACAGCGCACACCCCTACAGAGCACACCCCTACAGCACACTCCCCTACAGCGCACACCCCTACAGCACACTCCCCTACAGCTACAGCGCACCCCCCTACAGCACACTCCCCTACAGCGCACACCCCTACAGCGCACACCCCTACAGCGCACACCCCTACAGCGCACACCCCTACAGAGCACACCCCTACAGCACACTCCCCTACAGCGCACACCCCTACAGCACACTCCCCTACAGCTACAGCGCACCCCCCTACAGCACACTCCCCTACAGCGCACACCCCTACAGCGCACGCCCCTACAGCGCACATCCCTACAGCATACCCCGCAGCACACAACCCCCCCCAACAGCACACACACTCCTACAGCATCCCCCCCACAGCACACACAACCGCCCTACACACACCACCCTACATACATCTCTACAGTGCACCCCCCCTAACAGCACACACACCCCTACAGTGCACCCCCTACAGCACCCCCCAACAGCACACACACCCCTACAGTGCACCCCCTACAGCACCCCCCAACAGCACACACACCCCTACAACACACCCCCCCTGACATGCACCCTTCTCCAACAGCACACCCCCCTACAGCACACACAACCACCCTACACACATCCCTACAGCGCACCCCCTGCAGCACCCCCCTCTAACAGCACCCATCCTCCTGACAGCAAACACACCCAACAGCACACCTCCCCCAGACAGCACACCTCCCCCTCCATTAGCACACACACCCCTAAAGTGCACCCCTACAGCACCCTCCCGACAGCATACACAACCTCTCTACATATATGTTCAGTTCTTTATCTGAAGTTCTGGATCTGTCCAGCAGGGGGAGACATAGTCCATGGATTGAGGAATCATACAGCTGCTCTTTGTAAAGGAAAAGTCTGGTGAAAGTTCTACCAGTGTAATGTGAGTGTGAGCTCTGCGGTCCAGCCATGGGACAGAATTCCCCCACTCTGCATCTGATGAGAGCCAGAAATACTCTATTATGTGTGATCTGCTCTGATTGTTACATTGTATACACCTGGCTGCCTGTTATCATCAATTGTTACATTGTATACACCTGGCTGCCTGTTATCAGGAATTACATAGTTACATAGTAGGTGAGGTTGAAAAAAGACACAAGTCCATCAATTCCGACCCAGGTGTGTGATTATATGTCAGTGTTACATTGTATATCATGTATGTTGTGTGATTATATGTCAGTGTTAGATTGTATATCATGTATGTTGTGTGATTATATGTCAGTATTACATTGTATATCATGTATGTTGTGTGATTATATGTCAGTATTACATTGTATATCATGTATGTTGTGTGATTATATGTCAGTATTACATTGTATATCATGTATGTTGTGTGATTATATGTCAGTATTACATTGTATATCCTGTATGTTGTGTGATTATATGTCAGTGTTACATTGTATATCATGTATGTTGTGTGATTATATGTCAGTATTACATTGTATATCCTGTATGTTGTGTGATTATATGCCAGTGTTACATTGTATATCCTATATGTTGTGTGATTATATGTCAGTATTACATTGTATATCCTGTATGTTGTGTGATTATATGTCAGTATTACATTGTATATCATGTATGTTGTGTGATTATATGTCAGTATTACATTGTATATCATGTATGTTGTGTGATTATATGTCAGTATTACATTGTATATCATGTATGTTGTGTGATTATATGTCAGTATTACATTGTATATCATGTATGTTGTGTGATTATATGTCAGTGTTACATTGTATATCATGTATGTTGTGTGATTATATGTCAGCATTACATTGTATATCATGTATGTTGTGTGATTATATGTCAGTATTACATTGTATATCATGTATGTTGTGTGATTATATGTCAGTATTACATTGTATATCCTGTATGTTGTGTGATTATATGTCAGTATTACATTGTATATCCTGTATGTTGTGTGATTATATGTCAGTGTTACATTGTATATCATGTATGTTGTGTGATTATATGTCAGTGTTACATTGTATATCATGTATGTTGTGTGATTATATGTCAGCATTACATTGTATATCATGTATGTTGCGGTCATTCAGGTGATTATCTAATAGTTTCTTGAAACTATTGTAGCGGCGGCTCCTGAAGAGCACACGCTATGTGGTTTTTCAAAGTTAAACTTTACCTAAACTACAGTTTGATTTGGGTTTATTTGTCTAAATTGGACCTCTGCATCAGTCTGACTGGACTGTGAGATGTCCAGCCTGGCCACAAGGGGGCGCTGTCTCTTTTAGCAGGCATGGAACTATGGTCTGGTCGGGTGACCTACAGGTGAGCCTAGATTAAGGCTTACCTGTAGGTCCAAGAAATATCTCCCAAACCTATACGGTTTAGGAGATATTTGCCCGAAGACAGCCACCACCTGTCTACGGCGCATGCAGGCGCACTGAGCGTGACACCTCGATAACGAAGATGCCGCGCAATGCCGCGCGTCTCGGCTCCCGTGCACATGCGTGGGAGTGACGTCATCGCGGCTTCGCCGAATGACAGCGGCGGAGCTGCGAGACCCACCGAGAAGATGGATGCGGCGGACTACAGGGGACAGCGGTGACTTCGCTGGCTCCTGTGTCAGGTAAGTGACACATAATGGACTACTATGCGATGCGATGCGATGCGATGCATAGTAGTCCATTCTGCTTTGCCTTTGCAGGGAATGAAAGAGGAAGTAAACTCATCCAGGGTTTACTTCCTCTTTAAGTTACTCTCTTTTGGAGCCCGCCCAGTGGGAGTGGCCCTCTCGCTGTGACCTCTGGGAGAGGGTATTTAAGATGAAGACGTCACGTGGCTCGGGGGGTTCCGGTCCAGTATGAAGTGCTGATTACATGGTCCTGGTCCTCCTGACCAGCCCCCAGGAAGGGTATGGCCTGGGGTGCGGATCCACCTGACTTTAATATCTCGGGGCTGGCTAGCCCAAGTCAAGGAAACTAAAGGAGGATTCCGAGGTGGTTGGGTGACGTCTCCGGTTCGGGAGAGACCCAGTGTACTTCATAGCATTCCAGGGGAGGACTCTTCAGAAGAAGACCACGTACGGGTTGGTTTTCTTAACAAGAGCCTGGAAGGGCTGAAGTACCCGAGAGAATCCGGACTTGTGGATATCACCAACCGGGCTGAAAGATCCAGATATCCTACAAGAGTTTCAAGTTTAGTTTCCTTATATGTTCTACAACAACGTCTGTGGCAGAGACTTGTTCCTGAGGAAGCTCCTTGTTGGCTGCGAGACCTTGTGAGAGACGGACTGTCCAACCTGAGTGATCCTCCAGCTGTGATTGGCTGTTCTCTGGATGCAGTCAAAGTAAACAAGTTCTTCAACATTTTTGACTTTGACACTAAGAGACCCTGAACTCCTTCCCAACCCTCTGATCCCAAGTTGAAAGACTGTTCAATTGTCTGAGTTTTGCAAATAAAATCCATTCAAGTGGATCTATTGTCAGTCTCGAGTTACTGGGTCATCTACCACGGGACACCCCCTAGACGTGCCACAAGGAGAACAGAAGGTAACGGTAAACCCAAAAATAACCAGCAGCTCCTTCGGGGGTTAGTGCTACACTATCAATGCCCCCCGCTGAGACCACCACCTGTGGAAGGGAATTCCACATCCTTGCTGCTCTTACAGTAAAGAACCCTCTACGTAGTTTAAGGTTAAACCTCTTTTCTTCTAATTTTAATGAGTGGCCACGAGTCTTGTTAAATTCCCTTCTGTGAAAACGTTTTCTCCTTATTGTGGGGTCACCAGTAGGGATGAGCTTCGAGTTCGACTCGAACATTGCCTGTTTGCCTGTTCAGCGAACAGTGAACAATTTGGGGTGTTCGCGGCAAATTCGAAAAGCCGGAACACCCTGTACAAGTCTATGGGAGAAATCTAAAGTGCTAATTTTAAAGGCTAATATGCAAGTTACTGTCCTAAAAAGTGTTTGGGGACCCGGGTCCTGCCCCAGGGGACATGGATCAATGAAAAAAAAAGTTTTAAAAACGGCCTTTTTTCAGGAGCAGTGATTTTAATAATGATTAAAGTGAAACAATAAAAGTTTAATATTCCTTTAAATGTCATACCTGGGGGGTGTCTATAGTATGCCTGTGAAGGGGCGCATGTTTATGGTGCTTAGAACTGTCCCTGCACAAAGTGTCATTTGTGCAGGAAAAAAAGTATTTTAAAATCACTTGCGACTAAATTGTTGGCTCCCCGTAATACAGAGAACACTCAATGAGTGTGCCAGAACATTCCCTTCCAAGTGATGGTAGAGAGATGGAATGGCCTTACGTGAAAAGTAGTAGCGACTGGGAACCTGCCATTGTGGTACAGCACATTGTGCAAATTCACGGAAGGGGCAGAATCCACCAGCCTGAAAGGCAGAAGTTAAAGAGCCAACAGCTTTGACAAGCTGCATTCAGACGCTGGGCACATGGGTGGCAGGGACTGTAGTTTTTTCCGGCTGCAGCAGATGGGGCAGAGAAATTTGCCGGCTACAGTCTACAGCTGGTGGTGTGTTGCTGGCAGATATGCTGCTAGGTCCTGGGGCACCCTGTGCTATACCATAATCCCTGTCAGTGGAGACTGCTGAAAGGTAATGACTCGCAGGGGCAGACTGAAGTGGGTAAGGAGGAGGAGGAGGGACAGATTTGTACCTCTTTTGTGTGGCTTTTAGGTGCTCTTGCCAACGGGCTGAGTGGTTGGACGTTAAATACCTTGTTAAGCATGTGGTACCCAAATGGTTGGTGTTTTGCCACGTTTGATGTGCCTGAGACACAGTTTGCAGATAGCGACAGTGCGATCTGCTGCAGATGTGCTGAAAAAGCCCCACGACAGCTGAGCTTTGGGTAGTGGGCCGGGAGATACCAGCTGCAGAATGTGATGGAATGGGGTGGCTGCTCTTTACTCTTTCTTGATGTCGGCCTCCTTGGGGTTGTGCCACCTCACCTTCAGTTTCCTCTTCTGCTCTATCTGGCACCCGAGTCACATCAGTGACCTCATCATCTCCATCTTCATCAACACTGGAGACAACTTACGCTGCGGCTTGGGGAACATGAATGCCAATTTGTCTACCAGTGTTCTCCTCTCTCTCTAGGCTCGTGTTCCTCTCATCCTCAACCTCAGAACCCACATCTGAATCCAGTAATGGCCGGGCATCATCAAGGGGCAAGTGGCTGACGCTGTGGTCAACTAACTCAGCTGACTCCTCCATGGCTAATGTTGGGGGTATGGCAGGAATAGATGTGGACAAGGAGGCAGGTTTATCCACTCTGGCAACTGCAGGGGGCGGCACACTTGTCTCTGATTGTGTGACAGAGAATGAGGAGGATGAGGAAGGTTCAGTAAGCCAGTCCACCACCACCTCTGCATGCTGTGGCTGGGTAGCACGGGGCAAACTCACTAAACAGAGGAAATGATGCCCTGCCTGAGGAGTGAACACCACGTCCACTTTTGCCTGTGGACACATTTGTTGCTGACCCCTTTACAGTGCCAAGGGAACGGCTGCCTCTCCTTGTTGTCCTCCCAGACATTATTGGGAGGGAGGGGGAGGGGCTTATAAGCAAATGTAAAGAAGAAGTGGAAATCTGTAGGTAGATGCACTTTAATCAATGTAAAGAGGTGTTTGGTGCACTTTAATTTGAGTACTCACATTACACAGACACACTCCACGGATACACTATAATATACTGCAATATAATGTGCCAAATGTACAGTGATGCACAGAACTATATGGCGTTAAACTGGCAGTAATGTAATCAAATAGCTGGTGCTCAACCGTCACAACACTGACGTTATCTGAACTGTCAGTAGCTAGCTATACACTAATGTAAAGATTACTGACACGGTCTCACTACACTACACTGAAACTATCTGAGCGATCCCTACTCTCGCTACACACTATGCAAAGCTGAATGATGATCCTCCTCGCTACACTCACACTATCCCTAGACTGACACTAAACTAATATTCTACACTGACACTTGAAGGAAAATAGCCCAGTATAGCACACTAACTAACTGATGGCACTGAACAGAGCCCTGTTCTATCTCTGTCCACGCCGTAATCACACTGAAAATGGCTGCCATTGAAAGAATGCTTTTATACTGTGGGGTGGGAATGAGCCATGATTGGATAAAGTCATGATGACAGTGTCCAATCATGACTCTGACAGTGCTTTGTGCACTGATTGGCTGAAGCTTTCACTGCTTCAGCCAATCAGGGCATGCAATGCACTGTTCAGCGCCGCAATGCATTGTGGTCGGTTCAGTGGGCCAAACGGTCGAATGACCCGTTTGTTCGGATGTTCGCCAAACACCTGAATAACGAAAGCTCGGGCCGGACCCTTCACCCAGCCATAAGTCTGGCTAAAAGAAAACTGCCAAAAGGAGCAGCCAGAGCTCTTGCCACCCTCTGGATGGTGTCACTGTGTGGGCTGGGCTCAGCCCTTCCTTCTCTGAGCTGGCTGCTCAGCTGTCGTCTAATTGCCAGCTCATATCTTTCCACAGTTACTCAGCTGTTGATGATATCCTGCTTGTCAGTCCTGTCTACTTAAGCCGTCCAGTCCAGAGGAGCTCTGCCTTCGCCTTGGTCAACATCACAGAGACTATCTCCTGCGTTCCTGTTCAAGACTTGCTATGCTGACATCCCTTCTGGCTCCAGATCCTGCTTGCTGTTCCACTACATTGATCCCTGACTTTTGGCTTGGCTGACTATCCGTTCCGGTTACTGAACTTTGTCTATGTTTTGACCAAGATTGGACTTTTTACTTTAATTATTAAACAAGTGTGATTTAACTGTAATTCTGTCTCGGTCTGGTTTCATGGTTTCAGTAGGCGAAGGCCATGAATTTAGAAGATGCAGTCAATCCACTGGTTGGTAATATTTTTTCCAGATTGGATGAACTGGATCACCGCATGGATCAGTTTGCCTTGGCGTTAGAAACGTTCCTGAGTCATGCGGCTCACCTGGAATCTCTCACTGTGGCCATCCTGGCACAACCTATGTTGCAGGCCGACCCTGCTGCTGCGCCAGTCTCTGTGCAGGCACCCGCCTTGAGTATTACCTCTATAAGAGATATGTCTGGTTCCGCTTCGCTTCCCCAGCGATTTGGGGGTGATCCAGTCCAATGCAGAGGGTTTCTCAACCAGGTTGAGATATACTTTGAAATGCTGCCCCAGGCGTTTCCCACGGACAGAAGCAAAGTAGGTTTTGTGATTTCTTTGCTTTCTGAGAGAGCCTTGGCCTGGGCTAACCCTCTATGGGAGACGCAAAAACCTGTCTTGAGCTACCCTGAGTTTGTGGCTTCATTTAAAAGGGTATTTGACGTTCCGCACGCTCCGCTTCTGCTGCCAAGTGCCTCATGTCCACCGAACAGAGTACGAGAACTGTTGCCGACTACGCCATTGAAGTTCGTACTCTGGCAGCAGAGGTTGCATGGAGCAATGAGACCCTCATGGCTGCTTTTTCTCATCGGACACCATCAAGGATGAGATAACAGCCTGAGATATACCCACTGAGCTGGAGACGTTGATCACGTTTGCCATCCTCATTGACTCCAGACTCAGAGAAAGACTTACTTTTAAGGAGTGTTTGCCTCCTGTACGCTTGTCTCGGAGCTTTGCAGTCCCACCTGATCCTCCCTCACCTCCTGTGCCTCCCTCACCTCCCTCACCTCCCATGCCTCCCTCACCTCCCATGCCTCCCTCACCTTCCATGCCTCCCTCACCTCCCATGCCTCCCTCACCTCCCATGCCTCCCTCACCTTCCATGCCTCCCTCACCTCCCATGCCTCCCTCACCTCCCATGCCTCTCTCACCTTCCATGCCTCCCTCACCTCCCATGCCTCCCTCACCTCCCATGCCTCCTGGTACCGAGTTGGTCAGTGAAGATGAACCCATGCACCTGGGCTTCCCGCGTCTCTCTGCGGATGAGAGAGCCTTTAGGAGGAGGGAGAGATTGTGCCTTTATTGTGGCCAGGCAGGTCACATTTTGAAGTCTTGTCCTACCCCTCCAGGGAACGCCCGAACCTTGAGGTCCTGTCATGGACAGACCTTAGGTGGCGTTGTTTCGTCCCCAGTTATCCAGAAGGATAAGCCCCTGGTTTTGGTCACCCTTTCTTGGGCTGAGTCGTCCATCGAGATACAGGCTCTAATCGACTCTGGGGCTGCAGGCCTGTTCATTGATGCTGCATTTGTTTCGCAGCACTCGATTCCGCTGCAGCTGCGTGACACTCCACTTGCCATTGAGGCTCCTGACGGGAGACCTTTACAGCCTGCCCATGTGACTCATGAGACGGTTCCGTTGTCCATGGCCATAGGGGCTCTTCACCATGAGATAATCCAATTCCAAGTTATTTCTTCTCCTAAGTTTCAGCTGGTTATTGGTTATGCTTGGATACAGAGGCACAACCCCTCTCTTGATTGGCTCCGTGCTGAGGTTCTCTCCTGGTCACCACAATGCAGACATGCTTCCAGAAGGTATCCAAGGTCCTGTGCACCGCTTCACTCCCCTCCCTGCCGGAGGAGTACCGTGATTTTAAAAATGTCTTTCACAAAGGTCAAGCCGGTAGTTTGTCTCATAATGCATTTTGGCCTTTGTAACGCCCCGGCAGTTTTCTAGGAATTTATTAATGATGTCCTCCGAGATTTGTTGCAGTTGTGTGTGATGATTTATCTTGATGATATCCTCATATTTTCCAAGTCCCTGGAGAGCCACCACACAGATGTCTGTCGTGTGCTTCAGAAACTGAGAGAGAACAATCTCTATTGTAAACTGGAGAAGTGCGAGTTCCATCGTGAACAGGTTACATTCCTGGGCTGTCATTTCCACTGCTGGTTTTTTCGATGGACCCAGAGAAACTTTCATAAATCCTACAGTGGCCCCGACCCGTGGGTTTACGTCCTCTGCAGCGTTTCCTGGGCTTTGCCAACTACTATCGGAAATTTATTCGTAACTTCTCGTCTCTGGTCAAGCCTCTGACTGATATGACCAGAAAGGACGGTAACCCAGAGAGTTGGTCTCCGGAGTCCATTAAGGTCTTTGAGACTCTCAAGGCTGCCTTTGTTTCTGCTCCTGTGTTGGCACATCCTGATCCTACGTTGCCTTTTATCCTAGAAGTTGACACTTCTGAGACTGGAGTTGGCGCCCTTCTGTCTCAACGTCCTAACTCTGAGAGCGCTATGCATCCGTGTGGCTACTTTTCCAAGAAATTGTCACCTGCTGAGTGCAATTATGAGATTGGTGACAGAGAGCTGTTGGCGATCATTTTAGCCCAGAAAGAATGGAGACATCTCCTCTAAGGTACCACTGTGCCCGTTCTTATTCTTACTGACCATAAGAATCTCACATTCTTGTCTGAGGCTAAGCGACTCTCTCCCAGAAGGGCGCGATGGGCTCTTTTCTTGTCGAGCTTTAATTACATTGTCTCATTCTTACCCGGTACTAAGAATGTAAGGGCTGACTCTTTGTCACCACAATTTTCCTCCACTTCCAAGTCGGAGTCGGTTCCGGTTCCTATGATTCCTCCTGATCGTATCTTGGCTACGGTTCTCACCAGTCTCACTTCTCCTTTGGGTGACAAAATTCTTGCTGCTCAGGTCCATGCTCCTCCTGATAAACCTTGTGACCTCTGCTTTGTCCCAGAGAGTCTCCGTACTGCAGTGCTCCAGACTTACCATTCTCCCAAGGCTGCTGGCCACCCTGGGAAGAATCAACTCATTTGGGCCATCTCCCAACAATTCTGGTGGCCTAGTCTACGGGCTGATGTTACTGCCTTCATAGCTGCCTGTCCCGTGTGTGCTCAGAGTAAGACTCCACCACACCTTCCAGTGGGCCTCCTACAACCCATACCCAATGGAGAGAGGCCCTGGACTCACCTGTCTATGGATTTCATTGTGGAATTGCCCAACTCCCAGGGCAACACGGTTATCCTTATGGTGGTTGACCGGTTCTCGAAGATGTGTCATTGTATTCCACTTAAGAAGTTGCCTTCCTCTAAGGAACTGGCCTCCATTTTTGCTCGGGAGATCTTTCTCTTACATGGGCTACCCAAGGTGATTGTCTCGGATAGGGGCAGTCAGTTTGTCTCCTGGTTCTGGCGAGCCTTTTGTGCACAGTTGGGAATCCAGCTTGCGTTCTCTTCTGCATATCACCCGCAGTCTAATGGGGCCGCAGAGCGAGCCAATCAGTGCTTGGAGCAATTCCTACGTTGCTATATTTCTGACCATCATAACAACTGGTCTGACCTCTTACCTTGGGCAGAGTTTCCTCACAAGTGCCTTGAATTCTGCCTCCCGATTGTCTCCATTTATGGTGAATTATGGTTTCCAACCTTCCATGTTACCTGACTCGTTTGTTCCGCAGAGTATTCCTGCATTAGAGGAGCATCTCCGTGGTCTTCGTTCCACTTGGGTACAAGTCCAGGAGGCTTTGCGTCATGCTAATGATAGGTACAAACTCCATGCTGACCGCAGACGCCTGCCTGCGCCTTCCTACCAGGTTGGGGACAGGGTCCGGCTGTCATCTCCCAACCTCCGGCTTCGTGTTCCCTCACTGAAGTTCTCACCTCGGTTTATTGGGCCTTTCCGTATTCTTTGCAGGATTAACCCAGTGCTTATGCGTTGGACCTTCCTCCTAGTATGCGTATTTCGAATATATTTCATGTCTCCTTATTAAAACCTTTGGTCTGCAACTGTTTTACCACCTCGGTGCCACGTCCTCACCCTGTACAGGTTGAGAACCATGAGGAGTATGAAGTACAGTCCATTGTTGACTCCGGTAGGTTCCGTGGGCACATACAGTACCTGGTGCATTGCAAGGAGTACGGTCCGGAGGAACGCTCTTGGGTCTCATCCTCGGACGTACATGCCCCTGTCCTCCTCCGTGATTTCCATAGACGTTTTCCCCTCAAGCCTGGTGGTCCTCCGAGGGGGAGGAGTCGTTGAGGAGGGGAGACTGTCAGGGTTGGGCTCGGCCCTTCCTTCTCTGAGCTGGCCACTCAGCTGTCGGCTAATTGCCAGCTCCCATCTCTCCACAGTTACTCACCTGTTGATGATCCTGCTCGTCAGTCCTGCCTACTTAAGCCATCCAGCCTAGAGGATTTCTGCCTTTGCCATGGTCAACATCACAGAAACATCTCCTGCAATCCTGTTCAAGACTTGCTATGCTGACATCCCTTCTGGCTCCAGATCCTGCTTGCTGTTCCACTACATTGATCCCTGACTTCTGGCTTGTCTGACTATCCGTTCCGGTTACTGAACTTTGGTTATGTTTTGACTACATTTGTTCTTTTTTTCATTTATTATTAAACAAGTGGGATTTAACTGTACTTCTGTCTTGGCCTGATTCATGGTTTCTGACAGTCACCCGACCCGGGTGTGGAGCGCAACCTCATAGCGACTCCACCAACACCCCATCCTGTGTGGCACCTGGGGCGGACCTTTTTAGCTCCCAAGTCCCTAAAATCGTTCTTTAGGACACTCCATCTGCCTCTGACTTTGTCATTGGTGCCAACGTGCACCATGACAACCGGGTCTTCCCCAGCCCCTCCCAGTAATCTGTCTACCAGATCCGTGATGTGGCGAACCCGAGCACCTGGTAGACAACATACAGTTCGGCACTTCAGGTCTTAGAAGGACAGAGAAGCCAATCTGTAACAAAGAATTGAGTCCCCTACCACCAGAATCTGTCTTTCCTTTCCTTTTGCTTCCCCCCCCCCCCCACTCTCACTGGAGGAGTTCTTCCACCTGCAGCTAGGTGAGTCTCTCAGCTCCAGCAGTGCTGGTCCCTGACTGGGATCACCAATGTCACTCGATGGAGCGTACAATAACCAGATCGGGTAATCAGCCAGGCCAGAAGTCAGGGATCCAAGTAGAGCAACAGCAAGCAGGATAAGGAGCCAGAAGGGATGTCAGCAAGCCAGTCTTTAAACAGAACCGCAGGAGATGGTTTCTTGTGATGTGACCAAGGCGAAGGCAGAGGTGAAATGAGCTGGAAGGCTTTAAGTAGGCAGGTCAGACGAACATCATCAGGAACAGCTGGTAACAGTGGAGAGAGATGAGAGCTGGCAAATAGCCGACAGCTGAGCAACCAGCCCAGAGAAGGAAGGGCTAAGCCAGCCCTGACACCCTGGCACTTCCCCCTCTACCCTTCCTGACTGTCACCCATCTACTCTTTCCTAGTGCCTGCACTTCTTTGTCTCCACCCACCTCTGTGCTGGCCCCAGCCGGCACCTCCTTGACTCCACTCACCTCTGTGCCGGCCCCTTCCGGCACCTCCTTGTCTCCACCCGCTTCTGCGCCGGCCCCTTCCAGCACCTCCTTGTCTCCAGCCCCCTCTGTGCTAGCCCCTTCTGGCACCGCCTTGTCTCCACCAGCCTCTATTCTGGCCCCTTCCGGAGCCTCCTTCAATCCACCCGCCTCTGTGCCGGCCCCTTCCGGCACCTCCTTGTCTCCACCCGCCTCTGTGCCGGCCCCTTCTGGCACCTCCTTTTCTCCACCCGCCTCTGTGCCGGCCCCTTCTGGCAGCTCTATGTCTCCACCCGCCTCTGTGTCTGCCCCTTCCGGCAGCTCTTTGTCTCCACCCGCCTCTGTGCCGGCCCCTTCTGGCACCTCCTTGTCTCCACCCGCCTCTGTGTCTGCCCCTTCCGGCAGCTCTTTGTCTCCACCCGCCTCTGTGCCGGCCCCTTCTGGCACCTCCTTGTCTCCACCCACCTCTGTTCCGGCCCCTTCCGGCAGTTCTTTGTCTCCACCCGCCTCTGTGCCGGTCCCTTCCGGCACCTCCTTGTCTCCACCCGCCTCTGTGCCGGCCCCTTCCGGCACCTCCTTGTCTCCACCCGCCTCTGTGCCGGCCCCTTCCGGCACCTCCTTGTCTCCACCCGCCTCTGTGCCGGCCCCTTCCGGCACCTCCTTGTCTCCACCCACCTCTGTGCCGGCCCCTTCCGCCAGCTCTTTGTCTCCACCTGCCTCTGTGCCGGCCCCTTCCGGTACTTCCCTGTCTCCACCCGCCTCTGCGCCGCCCCCTGCCATGTACGTTCCTTCTATTGTACCCCAACCCCCCTCTACATCCCTCTATTGTACCCCAATCCCCCTCTACATCTCTCTATTGTACCCCTATCCTCTTATACATCTCTCGATTGTACCACAATTCTCCACTACATCCCTCTATTGTACCCCAATCCTTCTCTACACCCCTCTGTTATACCCACCCCAATCCTTGTTGTACCCCAATCCTCCTCTACATACCTCTATTGTACCGTGATAACCCCCCATCCCTCTATTGTACCCCAATACCCCCATCCCTCTATTGTACCCTAATCCTCCTCTACATCTCTCTTTTTTACCCCAAGACCCTCCATCCCTCTGTTGTACCCCTATCCTCCTCTACATCCTTCTATTTTACCCCAACCTCCCCTCTACATCCCTCTATTGTACCCCAATTCTTCTCTACACCCCTCTGTTATACCCACCCCAATCCTTGTTGTACCCCAATCCTCCTCTACATACCTCTATTGTACCGCGATAACCCCCCATCCCTCTATTGTACCCAAGTCCCCGTCTTCATCCCTCTATTGTACCCATATCCTCCTCCAAATTCCTCTTTTTTACCCCAATCTCCCTCTATTCCCTCTATTGTACCCCAATCCTCCTTCTATTGTACCCCAATCTCCCCTCTACTTACCGCTGTTGTACCCCAATAATCCCTCTAAATCCTTTTATTGTACCCTAATCTCCCTCTGCATCCCTCTATTGTACCCCAATCCTCCTCTACATCTCTATATTGTACCCCAGTCCTCCTCTACATCCCTCTGTTGTACCCCAATCATCCCTCTACATTTTTGTACCTCAATCCCCCTCTACACCTCTCTATTGTACCCCAATCCCCCTTCTACATCCCTCTATTGTACCTCAATACCCCCATCCCTCTATTGTACCTCAGTCCCCCTCTACATCTCTCTATTGTACCCCAATCCCCCTCTACATTTTTCTATTGTTCCCCCAATACTCCTATCCCTCTATTGTACCCCAATTCCCCTCTACATCCCTCTATTGTATCCCAATACCCTGGAACCAATGCTGGGGGTTATTATTGTGGAAGCTGGCACATTATTGCAGAAGCTGCCACCAATATTGGGGTTATTGTGGAAGCTGGCATCAATACTGGGGATTATTATTGTAGAAGCTGGCACCAATACTGGGGGAGTTATTATTGGAGAAGTTGGCACCAAAGCTGAGGGTTATTATTGTGTAAACTGGCACCAATGCTGGGAGTTATTATTGTGGAACCTAGCATCAATGCTTGGGGTTATTATTGTGTAAACTGGCACCAATGCTATGGGTTTTTATTGGGGAAGCTGGCACCAATACTGGGGGTTATAATTGTGTGACCTGGCACCAATGCTTGGGGTTATTATTGTGTAAGCTGGCACCAATACTGGGGGTTATTATTGTGGAAGCTGGCACCAATATTGGGGGTTTTGTGGAAGCTGGCACCAATACTGGGGGTTTGTTTTGTTAAAGCTGCCCCCAATACTGGGGGTTATTATTGTGGAAGCTGCCACCAATATTGGGGGTTATTATTGTGGAAGCTGGCACCAATACTGGGGGTTCTTATTCTGGAAGCTGGCACCAATAGTGGGGGTTATTATTGTGGAAGCTGGCACCGATATTGGGGGTTATTATTGTGGAAGCTGGCACCAATATTGGGGGTTATTATTGTGGAAGCTGGCACCAATTCTGGCAGTTATTATTGTGGAAACTGGCACCAATGCTGGGGGTTATTGTGTAACCTGGCACCAATGCTGGGGGTTATTGTGTAACCTGGCACCAATGCTGGGGGTTATTGTGTAACCTGGCACCAATTCTGGGGGTTTTTGTGTAACCTGGCACCAATGCTGGGGGTTATTATTGTGTAAACTGGCACCAATGCTGGGGGTTATTATTCTGGAAGCTGGCACCAATATTGTGTGTTATTGTGGAAGCTGGCACCAATACTGGGGGGTGAGTATTGTAGAAGTTTGCACCAATATTGTGGGTTCTTATTGTCGAAGCTGGCACCAACACTGGGGGGGGGGTTATTATTGTGGAAGCTGGCACCAACGTTAGGGGGTTATTAATGTGTAAACTGGCCCTGATGCTGGGGCTTATTATTGTGAAAGCTGGCATCAATGCTGGGGGGGGTTATTGTTGAAGCTGGCACCAACTCTGGGAGTTATTACTGTGAAAACTTGCACCAATGCTGGGGGTTGTTATCGTGTAAACTGGCATCAACACTTGGGGGGGTTATTATTGCCACCACTGACACCAATGCTGGGAGTTATTACTGCTGAAACTTAAACCATAGCTTGGGGGGGGGGGGGGGGGGGCAGTTTGCTTTTTTGCCCTGGGCACCAGATAAACGTGCCCCGTCACTGATTACACTCAATCCCGAATGCCCTTGGCGTTGGTGAGGATTTTGTTTTTGTAATCCCCAGAGATGGGGGTTTAGGGGGCCCCATGAGGAGTGGGCACCGATGAGTAGATGCCCCCCCCCCCCCCCGCAGTGGAGAATATTTGTCTGTTTTCTGGTGAGTTTATCGTCTTCATCGCAGGAAATGACAGGAGGGATGAGAACTTCCTCTATGTGACAAGAAATAGATCTCCGCTGTGATTGAGGAACTCGAAGTCACTTCTTGTTTTTTTTGTTGTTTAATTAAAAAGATTTGATAAAAAGCGAAGGCGCAGGAAGTGGGCGGGGGGGGGGGGTGAAACGCATCAGCTGAGAGACCTGCGTTCAGAACGCCACAAAAAAAGAGAAAATGTAATGGCAGAGAATTTATTGCCCGTGTTTATGAGCCCTAAACCCGCCCAGAGCCACGACCGGTCCTCTTTGTGTCTCCCTCAGGATTGGCGCGATGACGTCGCTCTCCATCTTCCTTGTCTGAGAGACGCGCTGGCGGCTCCCGGGCCCCCCCCCTCCCCCGGGCCCCCCGATTGCCCCCGGCTCTGCCATAGATGATGACACTGTCGGGGACAGATGGAGATGGAGGGGCAGATCGATGTCTCGGCGCCCCCCGCCATGTATTTGCCATCCTCCGGAATATTCCGCCGCACAGGAAGCTTTTAGTGTCATCTGTGTTTGTCTAGTTGATGGCTGCACATCCTATCCGGATAATGGGGGAGGGGGGGGGTCAGTGCACAACGGTGACATATTACAGGCGGAGGGGGGTGCGCCGCGGTGATACAAGCCATGGCTCTCGGGAAATGCTGATATATAACAAAATCATAGACAGGGATATAAACAATGGAGCATGGGCCAAAATCTTCCGCCAAGTCCCAGAAACACGAGTCCAGGACTCCGAGAGAGGGGGGGGGTCACAGCACCTGGGCCCCTAATACCTCCATTCACAGGGGCCCCATAGGGGACCAGCAAGTGTGACAAGCCTATCAGATGAGAGAATGGCAAGGGAGAAGCCAACACTGGGGCCCCTCATTACTCTAGGGGCCCCGAATATGTTGGTCTTCTTTGCAGACAAGGGCGGAACTGTCACTCTGAGCACCCTCACCTCCTGGGCCCCTGGAGAGAAGGGAAAGGTAGAAGCCAATTCTCTGGGGCCCCTGAAGAGAAGGGAAAGGGAGGAGCCAATTCTCTTGGGCCCCTCACCTCCTGGGCCCCTGGAGAGAAGGGAAAGGGAGGAGCCAATTCTCTGGGGGCCCTCATCTCCTGGGCCCCTGGAGAGAAGGAAAAGGGAGCAGCCAATTCTCTGGGAGCCCTCGTCTCCTGGGCCACTGGAGAAAAGGGAAAGGGAGGAGCCAATTCTCTGGGGGCCCTCATCTCCTAGGCCCCTGGAGAGAAGGGAAAGGGAGGAGCCAATTCTCTGGGGGCCCTCATCTCCTAGGCCCCTGGAGAGAAGGGAAAGGGAGGAGCCAATTCTCTGGGGGCCCTCGTCTCCTGGGCCCCTGGAGAGAAGGGAAAGGGAGGAGCCAATTCTCTTGGGCCCCTCACCTCCTGGGCCCCTGGAGAGAAGGGAAAGGGAGGAGCCAATTCTCTGGGGGCCCTCATCTCCTAGGCCCCTGGAGAGAAGGGAAAGGGAGGAGCCAATTCTCTGGGGGCCCTCGTCTCCTGGGCCCCTGGAGAGAAGGAAAAGGGAGCAGCCAATTCTCTGGGGGCCCTCGTCTCCTGGGCCCCTGGAGAGAAGGGAAAGGGAGGAGCCAATTCTCTGGGAGCCCTCACCTCTTTGGCCCCTGGAGAGAAGGGAAAGGGAGGAGCCAATTCTCTGGGGGCCCTCGTCTCCTGGGCCCATGGAGAGAAGGGAAATGGAGGAGCCAATTCTCTGGGGCCCCTCACCTCCTGGGACCCTGGAGAGAAGGGAAAGGGAGGAGCCAATTCTCTGGGGCCCCTGAAGAGAAGGGAAAGGGAGGAGACAATTCTCTGGGGCCCCTCACCTCCTAGGCCCCTGGAGAGAAGGGAAAGGGAGGAGCCAATTCTCTGGAGCCCCTCACCTCCTGGGCCCCTGGAGAGAAGGGAAAGGGAGGAGCAAATTCTCTGGGGCCCCTCACCTCCTGGGCCCCTGGAGAGAAAGGAAAGGGAGGAGCCAATTCTCTGGGGCCCCTCACCTCCTGGGCCCCTGGAGAGAAGGGAAAGGGAGGAGCAAATTCTCTGGGGGCCCTCACCTCCTGGGCCCCTGGAGAAAAGGGAAAGGGAGGAGCCAATTCTCTGGGAGCCCTCATCTCCTGGGCCCCTGGAGAGAAGGGAAAGGGAGGAGCCAATTCTCTGGGGCCCCTCACCTCCTGGGCCCCTGGAGAGAAGGGAAAGTGAGGAGCCAATTCTCTGGGGCCCCTCGTCTCCTGGGCCCCTGGAGAGAAGGGAAAGTGAGGAGCCAATTCTCTGGGGGCCCTCATCTCCTGGTTGTGGTTGGTGTCAGTTAGCGGTAGGTGGTGGTTGGTGTGGGTTAGCAGTAGGTGGTGGTTGGTGTCGGTTAGCGGTAGGTGGTGGTTGGTTGACATTACATCAGAAGGACGTCCCCAGAGGACAGACACTGACATTACATCAGAAGGGTGCCCCCAGAGGACAGACACTGACATTACATCAGAAGGGCGTCCCCAGAGGACAGACACTGACATTACATCAGTAGGGCGCCCCCAGAGGACAGACACTGACATTACATCAGAAGGGCGCCCCCAGAGGACAGACACTGACATTACATCAGAAGGGCGCCCCCAGAGGACAGACACTGACATTACATCAGAAGGGCGTCCCCAGAGGACAGACACTGACATTACATCAGTAGGGCGCCCCCAGAGGACAGACACTGACATTACATCAGAAGGGTGCCCCCAGAGGACAGACACTGACATTACATCAGAAGGGTGCCCCCAGAGGACAGACACTGACATTACATCAGAAGGGCGTCCCCAGAGGACAGACACTGACATTACATCAGTAGGGCGCCCCCAGAGGACAGACACTGACATTACATCAGAAGGGCGCCCCCAGAGGACAGACACTGACATTACATCAGAAGGGCGCCCCCAGAGGACAGACACTGACATTACATCAGAAGGGCGTCCCCAGAGGACAGACACTGACATTACATCAGTAGGGCGCCCCCAGAGGACAGACACTGACATTACATCAGAAGGGTGTCCCCAGAGGACAGACCCCGGCATTACATCAGAAGGGTGCCCCCAGAGGACAGACACTGACATTACATCAGAAGGGCGCCCCCAGAGGACAGACACTGACATTACATTAGAAGGGTGTCCCCAGAGGACAGACCCCGGCATTACATCAGAAGGGTGCCCCCAGAGGACAGACACTGACATTACATCAGAAGGGTGCCCCCAGAGGACAGACACTGACATTACATTAGAAGGGTGTCCCCAGAGGACAGACCCCGGCATTACATCAGAAGGGCGTCCCCAGAGGACAGACCCCGACATTACATCAGAAGGGTGCCCCCAGAGGACAGACACTGACATTACATCAGAAGGGCGTCCCCAGAGGACAGACACTGACATTACATCAGTAGGGCGCCCCCAGAGGACAGACACTGACATTACATCAGAAGGGCGTCCCCAGAGGACAGACACTGACATTACATCAGAAGGGTGCCCCCAGAGGACAGACACTGACATTACATCAGAAGGGCGCCCCCAGAGGACAGACACTGACATTACATCAGAAGGGCATCCCCAGAGGACAGACACTGACATTACATCAGAAGGGCGCCCCCAGAGGACAGACACTGACATTACATCAGAAGGGCGCCCCCAGAGGACAGACACTGACATTACATCAGAAGGGCATCCCCAGAGGACAGACACCGACATTACATCAGAAGGGCGCCCCCAGAGGACAGACACTGACATTACATCAGAAGGGCATCCCCAGAGGACAGACACCGACATTACATCAGAAGGGCGCCCCCAGAGGACAGACACTGACATTACATCAGAAGGGCGCCCCCAGAGGACAGACCCCGACATTACATCAGAAGGGCGCCCCCAGAGGACAGACACTGACATTACATCAGAAGGGTGCCCCCAGAGGACAGACACTGACATTACATCAGAAGGGCGTCCCCAGAGGACAGACACTGACATTACATCAGTAGGGCGCCCCCAGAGGACAGACACTGACATTACATCAGAAGGGCGCCCCCAGAGGACAGACACTGACATTACATCAGAAGGGCGTCCCCAGAGGACAGACACTGACATTACATCAGAAGGGTGCCCCCAGAGGACAGACACTGACATTACATCAGAAGGGCGCCCCCAGAGGACAGACACTGACATTACATCAGTAGGGCGCCCCCAGAGGACAGACACTGACATTACATCAGAAGGGCGTCCCCAGAGGACAGACACTGACATTACATCAGAAGGGCGTCCCCAGAGGACAGACACTGACATTACATCAGAAGGGCGCCCCCAGAGGACAGACACTGACATTACACCAGAAGGGCGCCCCCAGAGGACAGACACTGACATTACATCAGAAGGGCGCCCCCAGAGGACAGACACTGACATTACATCAGAAGGGCGCCCCCAGAGGACAGACACTGACATTACATCAGAAGGGCGTCCCCAGAGGACAGACACTGACATTACATCAGAAGGGCGCCCCCAGAGGACAGACACTGACATTACACCAGAAGGGCGCCCCCAGAGGACAGACACCGACATTACATCAGAAGGGCGTCCCCAGAGGACAGACACTGACATTACACCAGAAGGGCGCCCCCAGAGGACAGACACTGACATTACATCAGAAGGGCGCCCCCAGAGGACAGACACTGACATTACATCAGAAGGGCGTCCCCAGAGGACAGACACTGACATTACATCAGAAGGGCGCCCCCAGAGGACAGACACTGACATTACATCAGAAGGGCGTCCCCAGAGGACAGACACTGACATTACATCAGAAGGGTGCCCCCAGAGGACAGACACTGACATTACATCAGAAGGGCGCCCCCAGAGGACAGACACTGACATTACATCAGAAGGGCGCCCCCAGAGGACAGACAATGTTGGTGATGCGATGTCTTGCAGTTGTGGAGTCTGCTGTCTGTCTGAAGGGGGGGGAGGGGGGTTGTTAGTAAATTCCGCACATTCTTAGCGCTGGAATAGCTGAGGGTCCGGTGACCCGACATTTCTGGAATAGCGCGGGCACAACGCCAGAAGTGTCTGTGGACTTTATTGCCGTCGCCTCGTTTTCCCGATGCCGTCCCTACACGCACTATATTCCCAAAAGTATTGGGACGCCTGCCTTCACACACACATGACCTGTAATGACCCCCCCAGTCTTAGTCCGGAGGGTTCAATATTGTGTTGGCCATTTGCAGCTATAACAGCTTCACCTCTTCTGGGAAGGCCGTCCACAAGGTTTAGGAGGGTGTCTATGGGGAATGTCTGACCATTCTTCCATAAGAGCATCTGTGAGGTCAGGCACTGATGTTGGATGAGAAGGTCTGGACCACAGTCTCCGCTCTAATTCATCCCAAAGGTGTTCTATCAGGTTGAGGTCAGGACTCTGTGCAGGCCGGTCAATTTCCTCCACCCCAAACTCGCTCATCCATGTCTTCATGGACCTTGCTTTGTTCACGATGCGTTCCAAAACCTGGAAAAATTTATTTTAATCTACGCGACCCGCAAAGATCATGAAATTAAAAATAAAGGAAAAAATAAACCCAACCAAATCAGGGCAAGATTCTACATAAAACATGAGATACTTGACTTCTGTTTTCTCTGTCACAATTGCAATAATACATCTACAATCACCTCATATATAAAACATGAAAACAGGTCATTTCGGGTCCACTTTGTGTATACAGTGTCTTTATATCCGGCCGCCACACCTCTGAAAACGGCAGATTATGACGAAACGCGTAAGATGGAACATAAGCACATCACATGTCGTGTCCATTTCTTATTATGCTTATTTATAATTTAACTATTGTGAGTGCAATATTTTTATATTAAATAGCAATTCAGCTTTTTAGACGTATTGCACCATTATTGTGTCCTTATACAGTGCCTGGAAAAAGTATTCATACCCCCTGACATTCCCCACATCTTCTCATGTTACACCGAAAAACCATAAATGTATTTTATTGGGATTTTATGTGATGGACCAACACAAAGTGTCACATAATTGTGAAGTGGAAGGAAAATGATAAATGATACAAATAAATATGTGAAAAGTGTGGGGGAAGGGGCATTTGTATGGCGCCCCCTTTACTCTGATACCCCCAACTAAAATCTAGTGGAACCAATTGCCTTCGGAAGTCACCTAATTAGTAAATAGAGTCCACCTGTGTGTCATTTAATCTCAGTATAAATACAGCTGTTCTGTGAAGCCCTCAGAGGATTGTTAGAGAACCTTAGTGAACAAACAGCATCATGAAGGCCAAGGAACACACCAGGCAGGTCAGGGATGACGTTGTGGAGAAGTATAAAGCAGGGTTGGGTTATAATAAAATCTCCCAAACTTTGACCATCTCACGGAGTTCTGTTCAATCCATCATCGGAAAATGGAAAGAGTATGGGCACAACCGCAAACCTACCAAGACACGGCCGTCCACCTAAACTGACCGGGCCGGGCAAGGAGAGCATTCATCAGAGAAGAGCCAAGAGGTCCATGGTAACTCTGGAGGAGCTGCAGAGATCCACAGCTCAGGGGGGAGAATCTGTCCACAGGACAACTATTAGTCGTCTCTCCACAAATCTGCCCTTTATGGAAGACTGACAAGAAGAAAGACATTGGAGGAAGAAAGTCATAAGAAGTCCTGTTTGTAGTTTGTGAGAAGCCATGTGGGGGAGGGGGCAGCAAACATGTGGAAGAAGGTGATCTGGTCAGAGGAGACCAAAATTCTACTTTATGGCCTAAAAGCAAAACGCTATGTGTGGGGGAAACTAACACCGCCCATCCCCCGAACACACCATCCCCACCGTGAGACATGGTGGTGGCAGCATCATGTGGTGGGGATGGTTTTCTTCAGCAGGGACAGGGAAGCTGGTCAGAGTTGATGGGAAGATGGATGGAGACAAATACAGGACAATCTTAGAAGAAAACCTGTTAGAGTCGGCAGAAGACTTGAGACCGGGGCGGAGGTTCACCTTCCAGCGTCTGCACTTGGTGGACTTTATATGACGTGTTCTTCGGTCTGTTGGTAACACATAGTCGGCGCGGCGGCACCCTTTGTGTGCCGGATTTGTTGTTGGGCGTACGATCGAGCCCATTGGTGCTGCCAGCTAAACATTTTCTAGCCAAACGCAGATACAGGGACACACCATGCCCCCCTCCCCCGCTGTGTACACAGGATGTTGTGAGTCCCGCTGTTAGTAAACATTCCCACCTGTGTATACAAAGCCCCCCCCCCCCGGCCCCCCGGCCGATGTTTACTCCTCACAGCAAAGAGTGGAAATCCCAGGAGAAGGAAGCGCTCGCTATTCCTGGGGAAAATGATATAGAGGACATTTGGGTACATCGTCACATGACCGCGCAATTCCCAGGGAAAGTAGCGCAGCGCTGAATAGCAAACAATGGGCTGATCATGAAGGGGGTCAGATGGGTACACAGAACCATGTTTACACCGATTCCTCACCGCTGCCACATCCCATCTCCGTTCATCAATTCTCCCGGAGAACCAAACTGCCCCGGCGTGTCACATGACCGATTCCGAGGACAACCCAAAAAATACACCGAAATCCAAATCCGAAAACTGGAGACTTTCCGCATTCGGCTCGTTACCTTCTAGAGGAGGGCTGTGTGCGGCCTGAGCCCTCATCCGAGTCACCCGGATCTCTAGAGGATAGTGAGCTGAGTGAGGAAAGTCTCCAGTTTTAGGATGATTTGGATATCGGCGCATTTTTCGGGTTGTCCTCAGAATCGGTCATGTGACAAGTCGGGACATTTTCAGGGACGGTTCTCTGGGAACATCGAGGCTGGAGGACAGACGTGAAAGCTGAGAAAGGCCAAGGAGAAATGTGTAGGCTGAGGATAGAGATGGAGGCTGAGAACAGACATAAAAGCGGAGGATAGAGATGGAGGCCGAGGATAGAGATGGAGGCTGAGGATAGAGATGGAGGCCGAGGATAGAGATGGAGGCTGAGGATAGAGATGGAGGCTGAGGAGAGATGTGAAGGATGAGGATAGAGATGGAGGCCGAGGATAGATGGAGGCTGAGGATAGAGATGGAGGCTGAGGACAGATGTTAAGGATGAGGATAGAAGATGGAGGCCGAGGACAGACGTGAAGGATGAGGATAGAGATGGAGGCCGAGGACAGACGTGAAGGATGAGGATAGAGATGGAGGCCGAGGACAGACGTGAAGGATGAGGATAGAGATGGAGGCAGAGGACAGATGTGAAGGATGAGGATAGAGATAGAGGCCGAGGATAGAGATGGAGGCCGAGGATAGAGATGGAGGCTGAGGACAGATGTTAAGGATGAGGATAGAAGATGGAGGCCGAGGACAGACGTGAAGGATGAGGATAGAGATGGAGGCCGAGGACAGACGTGAAGGATGAGGATAGAGATGGAGGCCGAGGACAGACGTGAAGGATGAGGATAGAGATGGAGGCAGAGGACAGATGTGAAGGATGAGGATAGAAGATGGAGGCTGAGGAAAGACATGAAGGCTGAGGACAGACATGAAGGCTGAGGACAGACATGAAGGCTGAGGATAGAGATGGAGGCCTAGGACAGAGGTGAAGGCTGAAGTTAGAGATGGAGGCTGAGGACAGACATAAAGGCTGAGGATAGAGATGGAGACCAAGGACAGAGATGAAGGCTGAGGATAGAGATGGAGGCTAAGGACAGACGTGAAGGCTGAGGATTGAAATGGATGCCAAGGACAAAACGTGAAGGCTGAGGATAGATATAGAGGCCGTGTATAGACATGAAGGCTGAGGATAGAGATGGAGGTCGGGGACAAATGTGAAGGATGAGGATAGAAATGGAGGCCGTGTACAGACATGAAGTCTGGGGATAGAGATGGAGGCCAAGGACTGATGTGAAGGCTGAGGATAGAGATGGAGAAGGAAGACAAACGTGAGGGCTGAGGATAGAGATGGAGGCCAAGGACAGACGTGAAGGGGGAGGGTGGAGATGAAGGCCAAGGACTGATGTGAAGAGTGAGGATAGAGATGGAGGCCGAGGACAGGCTTGGAGGCCGAGTACAGACATTGAAGCTGAGGACAGAGATGGAGGCCGAGAAAAGATATTGAAGTATATGGAAAACGAACAAAACTCTGGACAGCCGGATTAGATGAAAAATAAAAGTGCCTTTATTTCTTCAAGTGAAAAAACTCCACATCACACAAATCACCGCAGCAAAGGGAAAAAACATAGAACAAAATTGCTGACGCGTTTCACGCTAAAAAAACAGCGCTTACTCACAGCTAACTTTTGTTCAAAATGAAAAGCAAATATATACTATACAGGTGTCAACACGTAAAATCAAAAGTGAAAAGCGGTGACAGCTGATGAACCATCATCATGAAGTCTCCACACTTGTGTCTCCTGCACCTAATCATTAAATGACTAAGGAAAAGAAGAAAAAAAGAAAAAAGAAAGAAAAGAAAGGAAAAAGAGAAAGAAAGAAGAAGGGGAAGAAAAGGGGGGGGGGAGGGAAAGAGGGGGATGGGAAAAGAAGGAGGGGGGAGGGGAAGGAAGGGGAAAAGTGGGGGAGGGGGAAAGAGGGGAAAGAGACCCTCTAGGTCTGAATCGATTGTGTCAATGTATGTGGGAAATAAGTGAATAAAACAATGAATATAGAAATGTGTGAATGGTGGTGGTACAACTAGTAAATGAATTTATGCAGACAGTGAATTGCAGAAAATGGGAAGGAAAGGGAATATAAATCAATTCCACTAAAATGAGAAAAATCTGTGATAATTAATTATTTATATGTTTTCTAAGTATTGTAGAATTCTGGTAAAGAGTGATAAAGATCGGCATCCACTCATCTCCACAATGCCGATTATCTGGTGGTGTTGGGTGTAGACTGTCAGATAATAATTCATAATGTGAAAGATCGGCGCAAAACCGTGAAATGAATGACATCATCCTAATAAGGAATTGTCTACATGTGTGGAGATCCCGGGACTCCAAACCAATCACAGCCGTCAACTGCTAGCAAGATTGTACATACACCGACCAATCTCAGCCATTATCGGTCATAAAGATAAACACAAACAGATAAATGATTCATCAAATCATGATTTATAAATTCATTTAACATTTACCGTTATATTTTCAAAGCTAAAAAAAACACACATTGTAGATAAAATCATTGACGTTTCAGAACAAACCTAAATCAAATTTAAATAAAATAAAATAAATGAAAGTCGGGCTGTGAACTTTGAACACCCCGAAGAGTATCAATGCTAAATGATCGTTACTAAAAATGTAAATATACTTGTCCAGAAAATGATACAAGTGGACACAAAAATCCTCGATGTTCATGACAATAAGGGCCGGTTCACACTGCAGGCGAGGCGAGGCGACTCCGACTTGCCTCGCCGCGACCTGCAGCGGCCTCGGCGGCGACTTGCAAATGACTTCTGTATAGAAGTCAATGCAAGTCGCCCCGAGGTCGCCCGAAAGTAGTACAGGAACCTTTTTTCTGAGTCGGAGCGACTCGAGTCGCTCCTCTCAGAACAGTTCCATTGTACAGAACGGGGGCGACTTGCGGGAGCGAGGCGAGGCGAGTCGTGTCGCCTCGCATCGCCCGCTGTGTGAACCGGCCCTAAGAATAACAGTGTAGCGTGGGGTGAAAGGCATAAATGATATAAGTAAAGGAGACAACCGGACATAAAAAAAGGGAAAGGGAAAAAGAAAAAGAGAGAAAAAAGAAGAACTGGAATAACCACTAAAACAACATTCAAGTGTTAGTGAATAAGCTCATGAGGAAGTAAAGACAACGGACTGAACAAGGCTCATACCATCGCCAGCCGACCCCAACGTATATATTCCAAAAAAAAAAAAAAAAAAGGGAAAGGGGAAAAAGAAAAAGAGAGAGAGGAAAAAAAAAAAAAAAGAAGAACTTAGGAAGGATAGAGATTCCTTTATTGCTGAGAACCCTATTATGCCCGTCTTCCACTATCTGCCCTTGTGGGTCGGCCGATAGTGGCGGGCATAGGCTCTCTCAATGAATGACTAGGAGAATGGATAGATCATTTACTTCAACCCTTAGCCCCCTTTCACACCACACCGCCCATTGCGTCGGTGGTAAAACTCTGCTAGATTTGCGGCGGATTTGTGGCGCATTTCGGCCGCTAGCGGGGCGCTTTTACCCCCCGCTAGTGCCCGCGAAAGGGTTACAACCGCTGGCAATACGCTGCAATAGCGGCGTTTTGCCAGCGGTGATACAGCGCTGCCCCATTGATTTCAATGGGCAGCAGCGGTGGAGGAGGGGTAAACACACCGCTCCTTCACCGCTCCAAAGAAGCTGCTGGCAGGACTTTTCCCTGACGTCCTGCCAGCGCACCGCTCTGGTGTGAAAGCCCTCGGGGGGATCACACTACACACAATGGTGCAGCTTCTTTAGGGCGGATTCCAGGCGCTATTTCTAACGCTATAGCGCCTGCAAAACACCCTGGTGTGAAAGGGGTGTAAGTTCTCAATTTACCAGGATATCTCAGGAACACTGTTCATATACTATGTAAATGACAGGATTTCAAGTGGCATTCCACACACAGATGGATCAGCTGTGATGTGACTGTGTCTGTTTTCTAGTATTCCACATCAGTTGGGTTGGAAAGCAGTAGCTTGGATTCTACAAGCCTCCGGTACACTCTCTTTGTTACTCCGAGAGCTCATTTTGTTGTCCCTGGAATATTTACTTACACACAATTTTTTCATGTTCGACGGGGGCCAATTACCTCCAGAGATGCGGGGCCTCCATGGGAGCAACGTTTTCGCCCCCCTCACTGGCCAACCTCTATATGGGGTTGGTGGGAGAGGTCTCGCATCTTTGGACAGGATAGCCCCCCCACCGTAAGGATACAGTATTCTTCGGGCGCTTTATAGGCGATCTGTTATTTATTACATCTGATGAACATGCCAGTTTGGAAGAATGGCTCATTTACTTCAATGACAAAACTTTAAACCTACAATTTACTGGAGTTTTGAAAGAGAACATCATAGAGTTATTAGATGTTAAACTCACTAGTTCAGAGGGCAGCATTGCCACCGGCTTATATAGAAAACCAACTGCGGGCAACGTACTCCTGAGAGCAGATTCAGCCCATCCCAGTCATACCATTAGGGGGATCCCATATGGACAATTTTGGGGATTAAGGCGTCTTTGCAGCACATTTGATACATTTCAGGTGGAAGCCACCGAGATGGCTAAAAGGTTTAGAGAAAGAGGATATGCTTTTGCCAATATACAGAAAGCCTTCGCTTCAGCTAGTGCCACCCCAAGGGATACATTGTTGCAGAACAGACATCCGAGAAATAGAAATAACAATAAACATCAATCTTCTTTCACTGAGAACAACATTCCCGTGTTCTCTACACCTTATAGTTCAGAATTTACCGACATAAGAAAAATAGTGACACGATACCTCCCCATCTTATTTCATGATCCTCCATACAATCAAATCCTTTCCAGAGGCATTAAAGAGGAAGTAAATCCTGATGAGTGTTACTTCCTCTTTCATTCCCTGCAAAGGTAAAGCATAATGGACTACTATGCATCACATCGCATCGCATCGCATCGCATCGCATAGTACTCCATTATGTGTCACTTATCTGACACAGGAGCCAGCGAAGTCGCCGCTGTCCCCTGTAGTCCCGCGCATCCATCTTCTTGGTGGGGTCTCGCAGCTCCGCCGCTGTGATTCGGCGAAGCCGCGATGACGTCACTCCCGCGCATGCGCACGGGAGCCGACACGCGCGGCAGCTCCGTCGCTGAGAACGCCGCGCTCAGCGCGCCTGTGCGCCGCTGTCTACGGCGCATGCGCCGTAGACAGCGGTGCCTGTTTTCGGGCAAATATCTCCTAAACCGTATAGGTTTAGGAGATATTTCTTGGACCTACAGGTAAGCCTTAATCTAGGCCTTAATCTAGGCTTACCTGTAGGTCAAAGTGGTTTGTAAGGGTTTACAACCACTTTAAGACAGTTTCTCATAGAGCGCCCACATTAGGACACATTTTATCTCCCAGTTTGTTTACAACGAAACAATGTGGCCACATTATGAGGGGTACACAAGTTATTTCTTGCACCAATAATAAAACTGCTGATGTTAGATCTTTTATTAATTGCAACACCAACTATCTGGTTTATGTCATCACTTGTGACTCTTGTCATGTCCAATATGTGGGACGCACCACACGTAGACTCAAGGATCGTTTATACGATCATTATTATTATTATTATTATTATTCAGGATTTATGTAGCGCCAGCAATTTACGCAGTGCTTTACAATATAAAAAGGAGACAATACAGTTACAATACAATAAAATACAAGAGGATTAAGAGGGTCCTGATCAGAAGAGCTTACAATCTAATAGGGTGAGGCAGGTGGTACAAAAGGTTATAACTGTCGGGAATGAGCTGATGGAAGTGGTAGGAGATTAGTTGGAGACATGATAGGCTTCCCTGAATAGATGAGTTCTCAGGGATCGCCTGTAGGTAGCGAGAGTAGGGGATAATCATAGCCGGGCCAGTGGAGGTAGCGAGTTCCAGAGGATTGGAGAGGCTCTGGAGAAATCCTGGAGACGAGTGTGGGAGGAGGAGACGAGAGAGCTTGAGAGTAGGAGGTCTTGAGAAGAGCGGAGAGGACTATTTGGGTGATATTTGGAGACAAGATTGGTGATGTAGCTCGGGGCAGAGTTGTGAATGGCTTTGTATGTTGTGGTTAGTATTTTGAATTTAATTTGCTGGGTGATTGGGAGCCAGTGTAGGGATTGGAGGAGAGGGTTGGCGGACACTGAATGGAGACCAGTGTAGGGATTGGAGGAGAGGGTTGGCAGACAATGCATGGAGGTCAGTGTAGGGATTGGAGGAGAGGGTTGGGGGACACTGAATGGAGACCAGTGGAGGGATTGGTAGAGAAGGGTGGAGGGCACTGAATGGAGGCCAGTGGAGGGATTGGTAGAGAAGGGTGGAGGACACTAAATGGAGGCCAGTGGAGGGATTGGTAGGGAGGGATGGAGGACACTGAATAAAGATCAGTGGAGGGATTGGAGGAGAGGGTTGGAGGACAATGAATGGAGACCAGTGGAGGGATTGGTAGAGAAGGGTGGAGGACACTGAATGGAGGCCAGTGGAGGGATTGGTAGGGAGGGATGGAGGACACTGAATAAAGATCAGTGGAGGGATTGGAGGAGAGGGTTGGAGGACAATGAATGGAGACCAGTGGAGGGATTGGTAGAGAAGGGTGGAGGACACTGAATGGAGGTCAGTGGAGGGATTGGTAGAGAAGGGTGGAGGACACTGAATGGAGGCCAGTGGAGGGATTGGTAGGGAGGGATGGAGGACACTGAATAAAGATCAGTGGAGGGATTGGAGGAGAGGGTTGGAGGACAATGAATGGAGACCAGTGGAGGGATTGGTAGAGAAGGGTGGAGGACACTGAATGGAGGTCAGTGGAGGGATTGGTAGAGAGGGGTGGAGGACACTGAATGGAGGTCAGTGGAGGGATTGGTAGAGAGGGGTGGAGGACACTGAATGGAGGTCAGTGGAGGGATTGGTAGAGAGGGGTGGAGGACAATGAATGGAGACCAGTGGAGGGATTGGTAGAGAAGGGTGGAGGACACTGAATGGAGGCCAGTGGAGGGATTGGTAGAGAGGGGTGGAGGGCACTGAATGGAGGCCAGTGGAGGGATTGGTAGAGAGGGGTGGAGGGCACTGAATGGAGGCCAGTGGAGGGATTGGTAGGGAGGGGTGGAGGACACTGAATGGAGGTCAGTGGAGGGATTGGTAGAGAGGGGTGGAGGACACTGAATGGAGGTCAGTGGAGGGATTGGTAGAGAGAGGTGGAGGACACTGAATGGAGGTCAGTGGATGGATTGGTAGAGAGGGGTGGAGGACACTGAATGGAGGTCAGTGGATGGATTGGTAGAGAGGGGTGGAGGACACTGAATGGAGACCAGTGGAGGGATTGGTAGAGAGGGGTGGAGGACACTGAATGGAGACCAGTGGAGGGATTGGTAGAGAGGGGTGGAGGACACTGAATGGAGATCAGTGGAGGGATTGGTAGAGAGGGGTGGAGGACACTGAATGGAGGTCAGTGGAGGGATTGGTAGAGAGGGGTGGAGGACACTGAATGGAGACCAGTGGAGGGATTGGTAGAGAGGGGTGGAGGACACTGAATGGAGACCAGTGGAGGGATTGGTAGAGAGGGGTGGAGGACACTGAATGGAGGTCAGTGGAGGGATTGGTAGAGAGGGGTGGAGGACACTGAATGGAGGTCAGTGGAGGGATTGGTGGAGAGGGGTGGAGGACACTGAATGGCTGGTAAGGTGGATGAGTCTGGCAGCAGCATTCATAATGGACTGGAGGGGGGAGGAGTCTGTGTAAAGGTAATCCAATGAGGAGGGAGTTGCAGTAGTCGAGGAGAGAGATGATCGGGGAGTGAATTAGAAGCTCGGGGGTGTCATTAGTTAAAAAGGGGCGTATTCTGGAGATGTTGCGGTGGTTGAGGCGGAATGATTTGGACAGGACTTGTATGTGGGCCTGAAAGGACAGTTCGGAGTCTAAGGTTACCCCTGGCACCCTGACATGTGGGGGGCGGACTGATAGATGTGCTATTGATCTTGACAGAGAAGTCGGGGGAAGGGGCACGTGGGGGAGGAAATATTAAGAGCTCGGTTTTAGATTACATTTGAGGAAGTGAAGTGACTGATACGTCTGTCAGTAGATCAGCGATGGCGGAGGAGATCGATGGGGTGATCTGACGGGCAGAGAGATGGATTATAATGGAATATATACATTGGGGTCGGCTGGCGATGGTATAAGTCTTGTTCAGTCCGTTGTCTTTACTTCTTCATTAGTTTATTCACTAACTCTTGATTGTTGTTTTAACTTTCAATATGTTTTTATTGAATATGCAAAATCAGACAACAAGATATCACAAAATATACAATCAGTAAACATCGGATCCGAGAGATGTCAGGTCATTGCGCCGTGTAATGGAGGGGGCGGGGTCTCAAAACTGTAAATTGACAATGAACAACATTTGGCGAGCAAATCGATGAAATGCACATTACTTATTAACCTAAAAGAATATAATGTTTTATCGGCCGGGTCTTGAATTATATCCCATATTCTGCCAGGTCCATTTACATTGCACTCAGGGAGCCGTTTAGGCCCAGATTACTAGGAATGGAGACAACACAGGGAGAGGAACAGGGAGAGGAACAGGGAGAGAGAGAAGAAAAAGGGGGGGGTAGCTCCCTTCTTCCGTAAATATCGACAACATAGAATTGTACATAGTATCAAGTTATCTTTTATTACTAAGACTGTCCTATTGGACAGTAAATATGGAGAAGAAAAACAGAAAAAAAAAAAAACACGAGAAAGGAAAAGGAAATGAAAGAGGGAAAAAGAAGAAGAGGGGGGGGGGGGATCAACCAATGGTAACTCACAAGGGAGATACATATCTGATCCACGGGTCCCATATCATCATATCGAATTTCTTGGTATTATTACGGAGAATCCAGGTGAGTCTATCGTTAAAGCGGAAGTCCGCCGGGAGTCCGCCGTTTTTTTTTTTTTTAAAAGCCAGCAACTACAAATACTGCAGCTGCTGACTTTCAAAATAATGACACTTACCCACCCAGCGCGCCCGCGATGTCGGCACCCGAAGCCGATCTCTCAATTGTCTATCGGGTGCTGCCGCCGCCATCTTGGGTATGGGAACCAGGAAGTGGAGCCTTTCGGCTTCATATGCTGGTTCCCTACTGCGCATGCGCAAGTCGCGCTGCACAATAAGGATGGTCCCCCACTGTCTCTGGGATCCGTGTGTTTCCCAGCAGGCAGCGGGGGACTTTCGGAAAGGGGCGTAGATTCTTCAGAATCTACGCCGGAAGTGGGTGCAGATACCTGTACTGTACAGTTACCTGCACCCCCCCCTCCCCCCTGAAAGGTGCCAATTATGGCGCCGGAGGGGGGGGAAGGATTCCAATGAGCAGAAGGTCCACTTTAGGGTGGAGCTCCGCTTTAACCATGATCCAGTTAAATTTAGTTTTCACAGAGACAACAGGAACCATCGACTGCTTCCAATATCTGGCTATGGTTATCCTGGAAGCTAAAATTATAATATATGTTATTCATTTTGAAGATTTTTTAGGAACTCCATTGGGGAGTTTTTGGAAAAGTGCAATTTCCGGGGCTCTACGAATATTAACCCCAGTCACTGTGTATATGAGGTTAAATATACGAATCCAAAATCTAGTAATTGTCGGGCGTGGCCACCAAATGTGGTACATGGTACCCGCCTGGCCACACCGTCTAAAGCACATGGGAGATGCAGATGGATGCATCTTAGCAATCCTGGTTGGTACTAAATACCATCGGAGGAGGTTTTTATAATTGGCTTCAATTAGTGTTGTGTTAATGGAAACTTTCGATAAAGCATAAGCCACGTCCTGCCAGTCGGATAGTTCAAAAGTAGCACTCAAGTCCCGTTCCCAATGAGTCATATAAGGGAGTTTAGTGTTTGGATCAGTAATAATAGTATAAACAGTAGATATTCGTCCCCGTAGTAGGTTCTTTGATTGACAAGACAATTCAAAATTCGTATGTGTAAAAGGTCCATATAGCAAACTGAGTTTAGTACGTATAAAGGAAATAATTTGATTATATCTAAACAGTTCATTAGAGGGCATTTGCATTGTCTCTGTGAAATACTGTAACGAGTGAGGTCGGTTCCCCTCTAGATAGTCACCTATTCTAATGCCGCGTACACACGGTCAAACAATCCGGTGGAAAAGTCCAGCAAACTCAAGTCCGCCGGACAATCCCCCCCCCCCCCCCCCCCGTGTGTAGCCTCCGGCGGACTTTTTTTTACCCGAAAGTACAGCGGACTTAGAAAGTAGTTTTGCACTCTAATCTTCCCGCCGGACTCGCATTTCGGCGGACAATCCAGCCGTGTGTGTGCCAGTCCGCCGTACTTTTGAAATGAGTGGACTTTTCCCGCCCGGAGAAAAGTCTGCTCATTTTGAGTGCGTCTCCAGGTAGGCGGGGCCCGCGAAGGATGCGTCGCTGACCCCGTCACCTGGTATGGACTTAAAGGGGAACCCCAACGCCGAAAAAATCGGCGTGGAGGTCCCCCCCCAGGTCCACATCAGACCCTTGTCCAAGCACGCTACCCAGCCGGCCAGGAAAGGGGGGGACGAGCGAGCACCCCCCCCCTCCTGAGCCGTACCAGGCCGCTTGCCCTCAACATGGGGGGTGCCTTGAGGATGCTGGGACTGTGACATCATAATAGGCGGGGACATCATCCGGCGATGTCCCTATATAAGTCGCCGTGCGTCGGGTCCGTGCCATTGTGAGCGGAGGATGTGACGAGGCAACATCTGAAGAGAAGAACAGAAGACGGCGACGGCGGCGACAGAAGATCGGTCCACCGCCTGTAAAAGAGCTAGAAGAAGGTGCGGTGGCCCGGAAAGAAGAACTGAAGAGGGGGACAATACCCCCGAAGTCGGAAGAAGAGGGCGGCGGCGAGGAAGAAAGCCGAGCTCCTCCGCTAGCAAAAGAGCTAGAAGAAGATAGCGGAGGAGTCCGGCGAGAAGACCCCCGAAAATGGAAGACCCTCGGAGCTGTGCAATAAACTATTTTAACCCTTGTGTGTTGTGTTTTTTTTTTACAGGTGAATGGGTAGGGGTACATTGTACCCCATACTCATTCACATAGGGTGGGGGGCCGGTATCCAGGGGCCCCCTTATTAAAGGGGGCTCTCGGATTCCGATATGCCCCCCGCCTGCAGACCCCAAGAACCAACAGCCAGGGTTGTCGGGAAGAGGCCCTTGTCCTCATTAACATGGGGACAAGGTGCTTTGGGGTGGGGGGGCGTGCGGCCCTCCCTTCCTCAAGGCACTCCCCCCATGTTGAGGGCATGCGGCCTGGTACGGCTAAAGAGGGGGGGGGCTGCTCGCTCATCCTCCCTTTTCCTGGCCGGCCGGGTAGCGTGCTCGGACAAGGGTCTGATGTGGACCTGGGGGGGGGGACCCCAACGCCGATTTTTTTCGGCGTTGGGCTTCCCCTTTAAGTCCATACCAGGTGGCGGGGCCAGCGATGTCTCCTTCGCGGGCCCCTGCCTACCTGGAGACGCGCTCAAAATGAGCGGACTTTCCTCCGCGTTTGTGGGCAAGTCCGTTCATTTCAAAAGTACGGCGGATAGTCCGGCGGACTTAGTACGCTGTATAAGTCTGCTGAAAAAGTGCCGTGCGCGGGCAAGTAGCCCGTTCGGAAAGTCCGGCGGACAGTCCGGCGGGAAGTCCGGCAGACTAAGTCCGCCGGATAGTCGGCTACGTGTGTACGCGGCATCAGGAGTCCTTTATTAAGCCACCATTGAAATACCTGTGGAGTCAGGCCAGGGGAGAACTCCAGATTACAGAACACCGGGACCAATGGGGTATGCGGAGATGATAGCGGTTTACGGTGCCGCACCCTGTCCCAGACCTCCAGGGAGTGAGACAGGGTGGGGCACAGAATGGGAGGGCGAAGGCGGCTCGGCTGCCACATCAAAGAGCCAACAGCAAAAGGGTGGCACGAGAGAGCCTCAATAGACACCCAAAGGGGTAGAGGCCCCTTAGCTGTAGTGTATGAAAGCTGTGCTATTTGAGCTGCTTGATAATAAGCTTGTAAATTAGGGAGGCCAAGCCCACCGCGCGATTTGGAGGCGAGTAACGTCAACTTATTCATGCAAGGTTTCTTATTACCCCAAATAAAGCGGAGAACATCCATTTGTAGGTGCTGTAGTTCTCTCCTCGGGACTGCAATGGTTGATTGTTGTTTTAGTGGTTATTCCATCGTCCGCAAGAGTTCCTGAGTTCTTCTTCTTTTTTCTCTCTTTTTCTTTTGCCCTTTTTTATTTTTATTTTTTTATGTCCGGTTGTCTCCTTTACTTATATCATTTATGTCTTTCCCCCACGCTACATTGTTATTCTTATTGTCATGAACATCGAGGATTTTTGTGTCCACTTGTATCATTTTCTGGACAAGTATATTTACATTTTTAGTAACGATCATTTAGCATTGATACTCTTCGGGGTGTTCAAAGTTCGTAGCCCGACTTACATTTATTTTATTTTATTTAAATTTGATTTAGGTTTGTTCTGAAGCGTCAATGATTTTATCTACAATGTGTGTTTTTTTAGCTTTGAAAATATAACGGTAAATGTTAAATGAATTTATAAATCATGATTTGATGAATCATTTATCTGTTTGTGTTTATCTTTATGACCGATAATGGCTGAGATTGGTCGGTGTATGTACAATCTTGCTAGCAGTTGACGGCTGTGATTGGTTTGGAGTCCTGGGATCTCCACACATATAGACAATTCCTTATCAGGATGATGTCATTCATTTCACGGTTTTGCGCCGATCTTTCACATTATGAATTAATTATCTGACGGTCTACACCCAACACCACCAGATAATCGGCATTGTGGAGATGAGTGGATGCCGATCTTTATCACTCTTTACCAGAATTCTACAATACTTAAAAAACATATAAATAATTAATTATCACTAATTTTTCTAATTTTAGTGGAATTGATTTCCTTCCCATTTTCTGCAATTCACTGTCTGCTTATGAAATTCATTTACTAGTTGTACCACCACCATTCACACATTTATATATTCATTGTTTTATTCACTTATTTCCCACATACATTGAATTTGACACAATCGATTCAGACCTAGAGGGTCTCTTTCCCCTCTTCCCCCCTTTTCCCCTTCCTTTTCCTTCCCCTCCCTCCCCCCTCCTTCTTTTCCCATCCCCCCTCTTTCCCTTCCTCCCCCCCTTTTCTTCCCCTTCTTCTTTCTTTCTCCTTTTCCTTTCTTTTCTTTCTTTTTTTCTTCTTTTCCTTAGTCATTTAATGATTAAGTGCAGGAGACACAAGTGTGGAGACTTCATGATGATGGTTCATCAGCTGTCACCGCTTTTCACTTTTGCTTTTACTATCACATGTTGACACCTGTATAGTATATATTTGCTTTTCACAAAAGTTAGCTGTGAGTAAGCGTTGGTTTTTTAGCGTGAAACGCATCAGAAATTTTGTTCTATGTTTTTTCCCTTTGCTGCGGTGATTCGTGTGATATGGAGTTTTTTCACTTGAAGAAATAAAGGCACTTTTATTTTTCATCTAATCCGGAGTGCGGCTGTCCAGAGAGTTTTGTTTGTTTTCCATATAATTGGTTTGTGCAATCAGCCTGCACCTGGAACCCCCACCTGCCTGGAGAGTTAGTAGTCTACCGGTGGACTGACCTGGAGCGGTGGATCTTTGGTTTTCTTAAAAGATATTGAAGCTCAGGGCAGATACGAAAGGCTGAGGACAGATGTGGAGGCGGAGGACAGACATTGAAGCTGATGACAGGCATTGAGGTGGAGGACAGAGATGGAGGCCGAGAAAAGATATTGAAGCTCAGGGCAGATACGAAAGGCTGAGGACAGATGTGGAGGCGGAGGACAGACATTGAAGCTGATGACAGGCATGGAGGCGGAGGACAGAGATGGAGGCCGAGAAAAGATATTGAAGCTCAGGGCAGATACGAAAGGCTGAGGACAGATGTGGAGGCGGAGGACAGACATTGAAGCTGATGACAGGCATGGAGGCGGAGGACAGAGATGGAGGCCGAGAAAAGATATTGAAGCTCAGGGCAGATACGAAAGGCTGAGGACAGATGTGGAGGCAGAGGACAGACATTGAAGCTGAGGACAGGCATGGAGGCGGAGGACAGAGATGGAGGCTGAGAAAAGATATTGAAGCTCAGGGCAGATACGAAAGGCTGAGGACAGATGTGGAGGCGGAGGACAGACATTGAAGCTGATGACAGGTATTGAGGCGGAGGACAGAGATGGAGGCCGAGAAAAGATATTGAAGCTCAGGGCAGATACGAAAGGCTGAGGACAGATGTGGAGGCGGAGGACAGACATTGAAGCTGATGACAGGCATTGAGGCGGAGGACAGAGATGGAGGCCGAGAAAAGATATTGAAGCTCAGGGCAGATACAAAAGGCTGAGGACAGATGTGGAGGCGGAGGACAGACATTGAAGCTGATGACAGGCATGGAGGCGGAGGACAGAGATGGAGGCCGAGAAAAGATATTGAAGCTCAGGGCAGATACGAAAGGCTGAGGACAGATGTGGAGGCGGAGGACAGACATTTAAGCTGATGACAGGCATGGAGGCGGAGGACAGAGATGGAGGCCGAGAAAAGATATTGAAGCTCAGGGCAGATACGAAAGGCTGAGGACAGATGTGGAGGCGGAGGACAGACATTGAAGCCGAGGACAGGCATGGAGGCGGAGGACAGAGATGGAGGCCGAGAAAAGATATTGAAGCTCAGGGCAGATATGAAAGGCTGAGGACAGATGTGGAGGCGGAGGACAGACATTGAAGCTGAGGACAGGCATGGAGGCGGAGGACAGAGATGGAGGCCGAGAAATGATATTGAAGCTCAGGGCAGATACGAAAGGCTGAGGACAGATGTGGAGGCGGAGGACAGACATTGAAGCTGATGACAGGCATGGAGGCGGAGGACAGAGATGGAGGCCGAGAAAAGATATTGAAGCTCAGGGCAGATACGAAGGCTGAGGACAGATGTGGAGGTGGAGGACAAACATTGAAGCTGATGACAGGCATGGAGGCGGAGGACAGAGATGGAGGCCGAGAAAAGATATTGAAGCTCAGGGCAGATACGAAAGGCTGAGGACAGATGTGGAGGCGGAGGACAGACATTGAAGCTGAGGACAGGCATGGAGGCGGAGGACAGAGATGGAGTCCGAGAAAAGATATTGAAGCTCAGGGCAGATACGAAAGGCTGAGGATAGCGATGGAGGCCGGGACTCTGAGAATGGATTGGAGAAATGTTTTCATTGTAAGAGTCGGAAATACAACCTGAGTAAACAATGAACTTGCAATTGATACAAAATACTTTATTAATCCCAAAAGAGAAATTGGGAAGTTTTTGTGACGCAGAAAACACAAGATCACAACAACAAACTGAAGAAGATACAAAACACAACAAAATAACCAATAACAGACATTACCACCAAATAAAACAAATTCAATTCGTCTCTCCAGTAAATCGGATCACATGCAGAAAGTCGCCGACCATTTCTATACATAAGCAGATTATGAATCATTTGCTCCCAATCAGGAGCCCATCGCTGTGCGGAGACGTCATTCCTCATCCACCTAATAAATATCAGACGTTCGGATCGTGTTACTCGCCTAGAAATAATCATCGTTTTTATATCATATTCGTGTCTCGGTGCCACGTCTCTCCCAATCTTTCCCCAGCGAGGGTCCCAGGCACAGAGCCTGCATGTGCCTCATGCCCAGCCCTGGGGGGGCACTGTGAGGGTCGCTGTGGGGGGGGGGGGCGCTGTGAAGGGCGCTGTGAGGGTCGCTGTGGGGGTTGCTGTGAGGGACGCTGTGAAGGGCGCTGTGGGGGGCGCTGTGAAGGGCGCTGTGAGGGGCGCTGTGAAGGGCGCTGTGAGGGTCGCTGTGGGGGTTGCTGTGAGGGACGCTGTGAAGGGCGCTGTGGGGGGGCGCTGTGAAGGGCGCTGTGGGGGTCGCTGTGAGGGACGCTGTGGGGGTAGCTGTGAAGGGCGCAGTGGGGGTCGCTGTGAAGGGCGCTGTGAGGGACGCTGTGGGGGTCGCTGTGAAGGGCGCTGTGAGGGACGCTGTGGGGGTTGCTGTGAGGGTCGCTCGGCTGGGTCAGGCACGAAGAATAACTGCTAAACAAACACTGAGAATTTCTTATCGCTCCGCCAACGTCATCGCTGTCACCGTTCATCTTCCCCAATTCTTGGGAAATAAAACCCGTTTCCTGGGCGAAGATTCTCCTCTCTCTGGATCTGCAGATTCTCATCATCCAGTCACTGTGTGTCCAATCAGATGGGTCCTTGTAATCCTCTGTTATCGGTGAATCTGATGAAGATTGTACAATCACATTGTGACGTGGGTGGCCGGATTTACAGAGCTGTGGATATGAAGGGAGGATAACAATAAATATCTCATATGTAGCACGCTGGTGTTTAGGTGGATAACAAATTCAGTTTGCCAGGTAGTAGTTGTCCTGGCTAATTGTTAGGAGATCCACTGACTTCCTCCTAATTCTGGAATTGCTGCACTTCTATCTTCTGTCACTAGGTGGCGTTATAGCTGGTGACATTAGATAGACGAGGGCATAGCAAGGACAGATCATGAATGGATGGGGTGTCTCAGCCAATGGGCAGGGATCTTCTTGGGTCCCTTGGCCTGCTGGGAGAGTCTATTTATTTGGGTGGAGTCGGGTGATGGGGGGTTCTGTGCCACCTGGACGGCTGTCTGGGTGGATGTGTGTGTTAGGTTGCTAGGCCAGAAGCCAGAGGCCTATCCCGGGGACACCAGGCTGCTAATCTGCCTGAGGGCCTATCCTGGGGACACCTGGCTGCCTGAGGGCCTATCCCGGGGATACCTGGCTGCTAATCTGCCTGAGGGCCTATCCCGGGGACACCTGACTGCCTGAGGGCCTATCCCGGGGACACCAGGCTGCTAATCTGCCTGAGGGCCTATCCTGGGGATACCAGGCTGCTAATCTGCCTGAAGGCCTATCCCGGAGACACCAGGCTGCTAATCTGCCTGAGAGCCTATCCCGGAGACACCAGGCTGCTAATCTGCCTGAGAGCCTATCCCGGGGACACCTGGCTGCTAATCTGCCTGAGGACCTATCCCGGGGACACCAGGCTGCTAATCTGCCTGAGGGCCTATCCCAGGGACACCAGGCTGCCTGAGGGCCTATCCCGGGGACACCTGACTGCTAGGCTGCCTGAGGGCCTATCCCGGGGGACACCTGGCTGCTAATCTGCCTGAGGGCCTATCCCGGGGACACCAGGCTGCCTGAGGGCATATCCCGGGGATACCTGGCTGCTAGGCTATCTGAGGGCCTATCCCCGGGGACACCAGGCTGCTAATCTGCCTGAGAGCCTATCCCGGGGACACCAGGCTGCTAATCTGCCTGAGGACCTATCCCCGGAGACACCAGGCTGCTAATCTGCCTGAGGGCCTATCCCGGGGACACCAGGCTGCCTGAGGGCCTATCCAGGAGCATGGAAAACAGATCCAAAAAGGTCGATTGTTGGTTTTTCGGAACCCTTCGTGTGCCTCGCGGTCCCGCCGTCCCCTTCCCGCCAAATATCACTGACCGCCAGATCTTCTCTTCTGGTATCTCCTTGGGTTTCCATCTTCTCTCTCCATAAATCGTGGTGGAAACCTTCTGATTTGGAATGATCTGGACAGGTCTTCCTCCGCCATAGTTAGTCTGGTTGAAAAAAAAAAGGACACAAGTCCATCTAGTTCCACCAACAAACCAATTCTCCTATCTATAAGTATCTCTTGTCGGGATCCCCACCAGACCTGTAAACCGTCAGGCAGAAATGGATCTCGGTGAAGATGATTGGCTGGAAATTTGGGGCTTCCCCTTCGTATAGCTTGTTTCCATCAGAGACAGAACGGTTCCATCCGAGATCCTGCATTGACACACCTCCCAACTTTTTGAGATGGACTTTTTTTTTTTTGTCAACCCAACGACCTCTCCGGCCTGCTGGGAATCTACTCCCCAGAAGGGGGATTTTATGTGTGTTCTGGGATTGCTCTGCTGTTTCACAATTCTTGGGGGGCGGGGTGGGCGGGGGCAATTGTCGGTATTATCAATGCAGTGGTAGGCACCTCCTGTACCCCTCTTCCCCTAAGGATCTGTATGCTGGGCCCAGGGCCGGGACAAGGGGTGGGCAGGAGGGGCGGCTGCCCTGGGCACTGTGGTATCATGGGTGGTGGGGGGGGGGCACCACAAGGAAACAGGGGGGAGGGGATTTGTGTTGGAAATGGGGATTTGGGGGGCAGCAGGGAGTAAGTATTGTTCTAGGAGGGGAAATTTGGGGGGTATACTAAAATTTAGGGGGAGAAGGAATGGTGGAAGAAGATTTGTGCTAGGAAGGATGATTGGGGCGCTTTGTGCTGGAAGGGGGGATTTTCAGTGGGGTTATTGGGAGGGGTAATCTTAGGGGTAGATAATTTGTGCTAGGAGGAGTGATTTTTTGGCTAGGGGGGGCACTTGAATTGGGGGGTGGGGGGGTAAGATTGGTGCTGGGAGGGGGGATTTCAGCAGGGGAACAGATTTGCACCAGGAGGAGAGGGGATTTTTGCTTAGGGGGTAAAAAAGATTAGTGCTCAGTTTTTTTTGGGGGGGGGGGATTTTTGATGATGCATAATGCTCATACACCTTGGGGGCTGGGGGTGCAGTTTGGCATGTTTGCCCTGGGCTCTGGATGACCTGGTCCCTGCACTGGCTGGGCCTACTGGAGGAACCTGGTGCAGTGGAAAGGAATGGACCTTTTTAGGTCTGCATCTACTCTATGGCCTGGAAGGCAGTTGCCCTGAGCTGGGAGAAATCCTCGCCCCCTGCAGTCCAGTTTTGGTAACAATTGTTCAGTTCCACCTTGCCCATGTATAGAGATATGAATGCGGAAGGGGGGGGGGGCTGCTTTATATACATTGGATAAGAAGTGGACAGGAAGCCCCACCCCGACCTCAATTACTCCGTCACTTTGATGTTGTTTTCCTTGTCTGTGCTGGAGGACAGCCCTGCCTTTGTGAATGCAGCATATAACACACATTATATTATATATATACTGTATCTGACAAAAGTAAGTACACCCCTCAGTGACATTCCTTCTCTCTTTTCATGTGACAACACTGAAGAAATGACACTTGTCTACAATGTAAAGTAGTGAGTGTACAGCTTGTATAACAGTGTAAATTTCCTGTCCCCTCAAAATAACTCAACACACAGCCATTAATGTCTAAACCGCTGGCAACAAAAGTCAGTACACCCCTAAGTGAAAATCTCCAAATTGGGCCCAAAGTGTGAATATTTTGTGTGGCCGCCATTATTTTCCAGCACTGTCTTCACCCTCTTGGGCATGGAGGTCAGCAGAGCTTCACAGGTCGTCACCGGAGTCCTCTTCCCCTCCCCCATGATGACATCACAGAGCTGGTGGATGTTGGAGACCTTCCCCTCCTCCACCTTCCCTCTGAGGACGCCCCACAGATGATCAATAGGGTTTAGGTCTGGAGACATGCTTGGCCAGTCCATCACCTTTACCCTCAGCTTCTTTAGCAAGGCAGTGGTGGTGTTGGAGGTGTGTTTGGGGGGGTTATCATGTTGGAATACTGCCCTGCGGTCCAGTCTCTGAAGGGAGGGGATCATGCTCTGCTTCAGTATGTCACAGTACATGTTGGCATTCATGGTCCCCTCAATGATCTGTAGCCCCCCAGTGCCGGCAGCACTCATGCAGCCCCAGACCATGACACTCCCACCACCATGCCTGACTGTAGACAAGACACACTTGTCTTTGTCCTCCTCACCTGGTTGCCCCCACACACGCCTGACACCATCTGACACCAAATACCTTTATCTTGGTCTCATCAGAGCACAGGACATGGTTCCAGTAATCCATCTCCTTAGTCTGCTTGTCTTCAGCAAACTGTTTGTGGTCTTTCTTGTGCATCATCTTTAGAAGAGGCTTCCTTCTGGGATGACAGCCATGCAGACCAATTTGATGCAGTGTGCGGCGTATGGTCTGAGCACTGACAGGCTGAACCCCCACCCCTACAACCTCTGCAGCAATGCTGGCAGCACTCATACGTCTATTTCCCAAAGACAACCTCTGGAGATGACGCTGATCACGTGACCTCAACTTCTTTGGTGGACCATGGCGAGGCCTGTTCTGAGGGGAACCCGTCCTGTTATACCGCTGTATGGTCTTGGCCACCGTGCTGCAGATCAGTTTCTGGGTCTTGGCAATCTTCTTATAGCCTAGGCCATCTTTATGTAGAGCGACAATTCTTATCTTCAGATCCTCAGAGAGTTCTTTGCTATGAGGTGCCATGTTGTACTTCCAGTGACCAGGATGAGAGAGTGAGAGCGATAACACCAAATTTAACACACCTGCTCCCCATTCACACCTGAGACCTTGTAACACTAACGAGTCACATGACACCGGGGGGAGGGAAAATGGCTAATTGGGCCCAATTTGGACATTTTCACTTAGGGTGCTGGGGGTGTAATGGTGTGGGGGATGGGGTATCACCGGTTCAGGCTGGTGGTGGGGGTGTAATGGTGCGGGGGATGGGGTATCACCGGTTCAGGCTGGTGGTGGGGGGTGTAATGGTGTGGGGGATGGGATATCACCGGTTCAGGCTGGTGGTGGGGGGTGTAATGGTGTGGGGGATGGGATATCACCGGTTCAGGCTGGTGGTGGGGTCTAATGGTGTGGGGGATGGGGTGTCCCCATCTTCTGATGGCTATAATGCCCCATGTCACAAAGCTCCAATCATCTCACCACTGGACAATGAGGTCCCTGTCCTCCAATGGCCTCCACACTCACCACATCTCATCCAATAGAGCACCTTTGGGATGTGGTGGAACGGGAGATTCGGCATCATGGACGTGCAGCTGACAAATCTGCAGCAACCGTGTGATGTTATCAGGTCACTATGGAGCAACATCTCTGAGGAACGTTTCCAACACCTTGTTGTATCTCTGCCACCAAGAATGAAGGCCAAAGGGGATCCAACCTGCTACTAGCAAGGGGGACCAAATAAAGGGGGTAGAACCCGCTACTAGGAAGGAGGACATCACAAAGTGGCCAGTAAGTGTAGTTAGCCACTTATTTAAGCTCTTGATCTCCCCCTAGACACTTCCCAGCCAGTGTCCTTATTACGATGATGATAGTGTTTCTCAATCTCTGTCCAGTCACGGGACCCGTTATAATTCAGCGCGGTCTCCAGACGCGGGAAAAACTCAACTAACAGTTTTACATAGCTCAGCCACATCCACGCACATAGGACGCCCATCGTTAGAAGCGATTTATTCTTCCAAAGCAAATCCACCTTTGCACACTGGTACTGACTAGTATGCCTATGTTTTCTCTTCTCCCTTAATTCTCTCCATCAGTCAGCTAATGTGACCCCAGTGCTGATAGGGAGGAGCAAACAAGGCTACCACACCCAACATCCTCCTTATCAACCAATCATGTCATTGAATGTTGGGACACTGGCGGCTGGAGGGTTGTAATGGAGCACAATTAAAAACTTGTGGCTTTGTGTAACTAAAAGCTTCACTGGTGATGTCAGTTAGTGTCAGATTGTCTGCCACACTATAAGTCGCTGATCGGCACCATTACTAGTATAAAGAAATTAGGAAAAATATTAAGCCGCGCTAAATGCACTATAACAGATTAACCACTTTCAGCCCCTCGGACCATTTTGCTGGTCAAAGACCAGACCACTTTTTGCGATTCGGCGCTGCGTTACTTTAACTGACAATTGCGCAGTCGTGCGACGCGGCTCCCAAACAAAATTGACGTCCTTTTTTTTTTCCCACAAATAGAGCTTTCTTTTGGTGGTATTTGATCACCCCTGCGGTTTTTATTTTTTGCGCTATAAACAAAAATAGAGCGACAATTTGGAAAAAAACTCATTATTTTTTACTTTTTGTTATAATAAATATCCCCCAAAAATATATAAAAAATAACATTTTTTTCCCTCAATTTAGGCCGATACGTATTCTTCTACATATATTTGGTAAAAAAAAATCGCAATAAGCGATTATTGATTGGTTTGCGCAAAAGTTATAGCGTTTACAAAATAGGGGATAGTTTTATAGCATTTTTATTAATAATTTTTTATTATTTTTTTTTTTTACTAGTAATGGCGGCGATCAGCGATTTTATTTTTTTTATTGTGATTATGCCGGACACATCGGACATTTTTGACACATTTTTGGGACCATTGTCATTTATACAGTAATCAGTGCTATATAAATGCAGTGATTCCTGTGTAAATGACACTGGCAGTGAAGGGGTTAACCAGTGGGTGGCAGTGTAGGGGTTAAGTGTTCCTAGGGGTGTGTTACTAACTGTGGGGGGGTTGGGCTTTCATTTAGCGAACACTGATCTCTGCTCCAATCACATGGAGCAGAGATCAGCGTCACTAGTTGCTAGGCAGAATGGAGAAATGCTGTTTACACGGCATTTCCTCCATTCAGCCGTCCCGTGAGACGATCGCGGGTATGCCCGCGGCGATCGAGTCCGCGGGTCCCGTGACCGGACTCAAGGGGGTCTCCGACCAGCGCGGGAGCGCGCCGCCGGCGGCGCGCTCCCGGTGGCAGGGCGGCATTGAAGATTGGACGTACATGTACGCCAATATGCCTGCCCGTGCCATTCTGTCGACGTACATCGGCGTGCGCTGGTCGGGAAGCGGTTAAAAGAACTTAAAAATATAAAATAACACTTACAATGTCGTTGAAGTTTCAAAGCCTTAAGTCCGTCGCGCCGGCCGGACGCACACACAGACAAACCTGTCCTGCCTGGACACTGAATACGAGGTGATGTTTAGCGTGACGCTCAGCCCTACGCGTTTCGCAAAAAAAATTGCATCATCCAGGGGCACGAGCGGCACGCCAAAACATCTCCTTTTATAATGCCACTACCCCTCCAAAAAAATATTGATTTTAACTTGTAAACACCAAATGCCAAAAATAGGCTTAGTCATGAAAGGGTTAAGGACCAAGACTATTTATAACAATTGCTGTTAATAAGTTAAAATCTCTATTTTTTGCTAAAAAAAAAAAAAAAAAGACTCAGCAGAACTTCAAACATTATATATATATAGATTATACAATTGAAATACAAAATTGCATTTGTAAGATCGCTGCACAAATACAGTGTAACATAAAATATTGCAACAATTTCCATTTTATTCTCTAGGGCCTCTGCTAAAAAAAATAAAAATAAAAAATTATTTACCGTGATTATATATAATGTCTGTTGAGGTTCTATATATATAATGCTAAAAAAATATATTTTTTGCATATATATATATATAATTATTTACCGTAATTATATATAATGTCTGTTGAGGTTCTATATATATAATGCTAAAAAAATATATTTTTTGCACATATAAAATGCCTCTGCAAAAAAAATGTTTGAGGTTCTATATATATATATAAAAAAAAAAAAATATATATATATATATATATATATATATATATATAATTATTTACCGTAATTATATATAATGTCTGTTGAGGTTCTATATATATAATGCTAAAAAAATATATTTTTCGCACATATAAAATGCCTCTGCAAAAAAAATGTTTGAGGTTCTATATATAAAAAAAAAAATATATATATATATATATAAATAATGTTTGAAGTTCTCATATTATATATATATATTTTTTTACATATATAAAATGCCTCTGCTAAAAATATAAATATAATGTATTATGAGAACCTCAAACATTATATATATATATATATATATATATATATTTTATTTATTTTTTATATATAGAACCTCAAACATTTTTTTTTTTTGCAGAGGCATTTTATATGTGCAAAAAATATATTTTTTTAGCATTATTTATATAGAACCTCAACAGACATTATATATAATTACGGTAAATAATTTTTTTTTTTTTTTTTTTTTTTTTTAGCAGAGGCCCTAGAGAATAAAACAGAAATTGTTGCAATATTTTATGTTACACTGTATTTGTGCAGCGGTCTTACAAACACAATTTTTCTTTTTTTTTAAATGCACTTTTTTAAAATAAATATATATATATATATATATATATATATATATATATAAAAAAAAAACGAAAACAGTAAAGTTAGCTCAATTTTTTTGTATAATTCGAAAGATGATGTTTTTTACGACGAGTAAATTGATACCCAACGTGTCGCGCTTCAAAATCGAGCCCCACCCGTGCGAATGGCGACAATCCTAAAAAAAAATTACTAGAAATCTCCACAGGCGACACATTCAGAATTTCTGCAGGTTACCAGTTGATAGATACAGAGGAGGTCTACGGCTAGAATTATCGCTCTCGCTCTAACGATCGCGGCGATACCTCACATGTGTGGTTTGAACGTTGTTTTGCATATGCGTGTGCGTTCGGCGGGGCGCTTTAAAAAACATTTTTTTTATTTTATTTTATTGATTTTACGTTTTATTTTTTTATTTTGACACTGTCTCTTTAAAAAAAATAAAAATGGTGTCACTTTTGTTCCTATTACAAGGAATGTAAACATCCCGTGTAATAGAAAACAAACATGACAGGTCCTCTTTAATGTGAGATCCGGGGGGTAAAAAAGTCCCAACATCTCATATTTACATTATAAATGCAATCAGAAAACAAAAAATACATTCAATTATATTTTTTATAACAGAAAGTAGAAGATATTGTTTTTTTTTTGTTTTTTTCAAAATGTTCAGTCTTATTTTACATATACACTATATTCCCAAAAGTATTGGGACACCTTTACACACACATGACCTGTAATGACCCCCCAGTCTTAGTCCGGAGGGTTCAATATTGAGTTGGCCCTTTGCAGCTATAACAGCTTCACCTCTTCTGGGAAGGCCGTCCACAAGGTTTAGGAGGGTGTCTATGGGAATGTTTGACCATTCTTCCAGAAGAGCATTTGTGAGGTCAGGCACTGATGTTGGACGAGAAGGCCTGGCTCGCAGTCCCTGCTCTAATTCATCCCAAAGGTGTTCTTTGGGGTTGAGTTCAGGACTCTGTGCAGGCCAGTCAAGTTCCTCCACCCCAAATTCGCTCCTCCATGTCTTCATGGACCTTAGTCACGTTCCTCCACCCCAAACTCCCTCATACATTTCTTCATGGACCTTAGTCAAGTTCCTCCACCCCAAACTCGCTCCTCCATGTCTTCATGGACCTTAGTCAAGTTCCTCCACCCCAAACTCGCTCCTCCATGTCTTCATGGACCTCAGTCAAGTTCCTCCACCCCAAACTCCCTCATCCATGTCTTCATGGACCTTAGTCAAGTTCCTCCACCCCAAACTCGCTCCTCCATGTCTTCATGGACCTTAGTCAAGTTCCTCCACCCCAAACTCGCTCCTCCATGTCTTCACGGACCTTAGTCAAGTTCCTCCACCCCAAACTCGCTCCTCCATGTCTTCATGGACCTTAGTCAAGTTCCTCCACCCCAAACTCGCTCCTCCATGTCTTCACGGACCTTAGTCAAGTTCCTCCACCCCAAACTCGCTCCTCCATGTCTTCATGGACCTTAGTCAAGTTCCTGCACCCCAAACTCACTCATCCACGTCTTCATGGACCTTAGTCAAGTTCCTCCACCCCAAACTCGCTCATCCATGTCTTCATGGACCTTAGTCAAGTTCCTCCACCCCAAACTCCCTCATACATTTCTTCATGGACCTTAGTCAAGTTCCTCCACCCCAAACTCACTCATCCATGTCTTCATGGACCTTAGTCAAGTTCCTCCACCCCAAACTCCCTCATCCATGTCTTCATGGACCTTAGTCAAGTTCCTCCACCCCAAACTCCCTCATACATTTCTTCATGGACCTTAGTCAAGTTCCTCCACCCCAAACTCCCTCATACATTTCTTCATGGACCTTAGTCAAGTTCCTCCACCCCAAACTCGCTCCTCCATGTCTTCATGGACCTTAGTCAAGTTCCTCCACCCCAAACTCACTCATCCATGTCTTCATGGACCTTAGTCAAGTTCCTCCACCCCAAACTCCCTCATCCATGTCTTCATGGACCTTAGTCAAGTTCCTCCACCCCAAACTCCCTCATACATTTCTTCATGGACCTTAGTCAAGTTCCTCCACCCCAAACTCCCTCCTCCATGTCTTCATGGACCTTAGTCAAGTTCCTCCACCCCAAACTCACTCATCCACGTCTTCATGGACCTTAGTCAAGTTCCTCCACCTCAAACTCTCTCATCCATGTCTTCATGGACCTTAGTCAAGTTCCTCCACCCCAAACTCGCTCCTCCATGTCTTCATAGACCTTAGTCAAGTTCCTACACCCCAAACTCCCTCATCCATGTCTTCATGGACCTTAGTCAAGTTCCTCCACCCCAAACTCCCTCATACATTTCTTCATGGACCTTAGTCAAGTTCCTCCACCCCAAACTCCCTCATCCATGTCTTCATGGACCTTAGTCAAGTTCCTCCACCCCAAACTCCCTCATACATGTCTTCATGGACCTTAGTCAAGTTCCTCCACCCCAAACTCCCTCATACATTTCTTCATGGACCTTAGTCAAGTTCCTCCACCCCAAACTCGCTCCTCCATGTCTTCATGGACCTTAGTCAAGTTCCTCCACCCCAAACTCGCTCCTCCATGTCTTCATGGACCTCAGTCAAGTTCCTCCACCCCAAACTCCCTCATCCATGTCTTCATGGACCTTAGTCAAGTTCCTCCACCCCAAACTCGCTCCTCCATGTCTTCATGGACCTTAGTCAAGTTCCTCCACCCCAAACTCGCTCCTCCATGTCTTCACGGACCTTAGTCAAGTTCCTCCACCCCAAACTCGCTCCTCCATGTCTTCATGGACCTTAGTCAAGTTCCTCCACCCCAAACTCGCTCCTCCATGTCTTCACGGACCTTAGTCAAGTTCCTCCACCCCAAACTCGCTCCTCCATGTCTTCATGGACCTTAGTCAAGTTCCTGCACCCCAAACTCACTCATCCATGTCTTCATGGACCTTAGTCAAGTTCCTCCACCCCAAACTCGCTCATCCATGTCTTCATGGACCTTAGTCAAGTTCCTCCACCCCAAACTCCCTCATACATTTCTTCATGGACCTTAGTCAAGTTCCTCCACCCCAAACTCACTCATCCATGTCTTCATGGACCTTAGTCAAGTTCCTCCACCCCAAACTCCCTCATCCATGTCTTCATGGACCTTAGTCAAGTTCCTCCACCCCAAACTCCCTCATACATTTCTTCATGGACCTTAGTCAAGTTCCTCCACCCCAAACTCCCTCATACATTTCTTCATGGACCTTAGTCAAGTTCCTCCACCCCAAACTCCCTCATACATTTCTTCATGGACCTTAGTCAAGTTCCTCCACCCCAAACTCGCTCCTCCATGTCTTCATGGACCTTAGTCAAGTTCCTCCACCCCAAACTCACTCATCCATGTCTTCATGGACCTTAGTCAAGTTCCTCCACCCCAAACTCCCTCATCCATGTCTTCATGGACCTTAGTCAAGTTCCTCCACCCCAAACTCCCTCATACATTTCTTCATGGACCTTAGTCAAGTTCCTCCACCCCAAACTCCCTCATACATTTCTTCATGGACCTTAGTCAAGTTCCTCCACCCCAAACTCGCTCCTCCATGTCTTCATGGACCTTAGTCAAGTTCCTCCACCCCAAACTCACTCATCCACGTCTTCATGGACCTTAGTCAAGTTCCTCCACCTCAAACTCTCTCATCCATGTCTTCATGGACCTTAGTCAAGTTCCTCCACCCCAAACTCGCTCCTCCATGTCTTCATAGACCTTAGTCAAGTTCCTACACCCCAAACTCCCTCATCCATGTCTTCATGGACCTTAGTCAAGTTCCTCCACCCCAAACTCCCTCATACATTTCTTCATGGACCTTAGTCAAGTTCCTCCACCCCAAACTCCCTCATCCATGTCTTCATGGACCTTAGTCAAGTTCCTCCACCCCAAACTCCCTCATACATGTCTTCATGGACCTTAGTCAAGTTCCTCCACCCCAAACTCCCTCATACATTTCTTCATGGACCTTAGTCAAGTTCCTCCACCCCAAACTCCCTCCTCCATGTCTTCATGGACCTTAGTCAAGTTCCTCCACCTCAAACTCCCTCATCCATGTCTTCATGGACCTTAGTCAAGTTCCTCCACCCCAAACTCCCTCATACATTTCTTCATGGACCTTAGTCAAGTTCCTCCACCCCAAACTCCCTCCTCCATGTCTTCATGGACCTTAGTCAAGTTCCTCCACCCCAAACTCCCTCATCCATGTCTTCATGGACCTTAGTCAAGTTCCTCCACCCCAAACTCGCTCCTCCATGTCTTCATGGACCTTGCTTTGTGCACTGGTGGGCAGTCATGTTGGAACAGGAAGGGGCCGTCCCCCAAACTGTCCCCACAAAGTTGGGAGCATGAAATTGTCCAAAATGTCTTGGTATGCTGACGCCTTAAGAGTTCCCTGGAATGTCAGGAAGACTCCGGAGAGATGATTGGTCAGATTGGGAGGGAATTCTGGGAATATATACGGTGAGGAATCACAGTAAAGAATTCTATTTTATTCCGTACTTCTCCCAGAAGATTCTCCGATCTTCTCCTACACAACGGGAAACCAGAGGAGGAGAGAAATCTGTGACATGCGGGAGACTGGAGGAGGAATTCCACCATCACACAATCCTCGTTCCTATCATCAGGAAATCTGAGCGACGTCTAAACATTCCCGGAACAACCAATTATCGGGGGGGGGGGGGGGGGGGACTCAACCAGGATCCAACCCGATGGGGGGGGGGGGGGTTTACAAATCCGCAGATTAGAGGGAATTCCACTCACATTTCTGGAATCATTTATCATCATGCCGTATACATTATATATCATTCCCCGACGATACCTTCCTCTGCTTTGCTCTCCAGAAGGACAGCGCCATCTTTGTTTGGGCATCATCCATGTTCACCATCTACTTCCTGGACTGAGATGACGGCTCAGAGAAAACACAATCATATCAATTCTGGTGCCTGTGCAGTTCTTGTGCTGTGTTCACAAATGTCGGACACAGATCAGCCCCCTGCTGCAGCCTCTCACTTTGTCACTTGCTACAAAGTTACAATGTACAGTCTGATCACTGGGGGAGGGGACTGAGGAAATGACTTCTCATCCTTCCACAAGGTTACAATGTACAGTCTGATCACTGGGGGAGGAGACAGAGGAAATGACTCCTCCCCCTTCTACAAAGTTACAATGTACAGTCTGATCACTGGGGGAGGGGAGACTGAGCAAATTACTCCTCCCTCTTCTACAAAGTTACAATGTACAGTTTGATCACTGGGGGAGGAGAGACTGAGGAAATGACTCCTCCTACTTCTACAAAGTTACAATGTACAGTCTAATCACTGTGGGAGGAGACTGAGGAAATGACTCCTCCTACTTCTACAAAGTTACAATGTACAGTCTGATCACCGGGGGAGGGGACTGAGGAAATGACTTCTCATCCTTCCACAAGGTTACAATGTACAGTCTGATCACTGGGGGAGTAGAGACTGAGGAAATGACCCCTCCCCTTCTACAAAGTTACAATGTACAATCTGATCACTGGGGGAGGGGAGACTGAGGAAATGACTCCTCATTCTTCCACAAGGTTACAATGTACAGTCTGATCACTGGGGGAGGGGACCTGATGACATCATCTCAGCCTAGGCACTGACTGGAGCTCAGTAATGATAAGAGATGGAGTTTGTGTGAGAAGTGACAGTTGTATACGGTGACGGGTTCTCTTCATTGTGCAGACAGTTGATGGTTTATATCGGGACTGGTGGAAAGTGTCTCAGGATCCGGTTGGGACTGTTGCGGAATTCCCTGAGATTGGGGGGGGGGAGGGGGGTGACGTGTCCCGGCAGTGCCCCACCCCCCGCTGTGTGTTTATGGGGTGTGTGTTTATTTCCCTAGATAAGAGATGAGGATTGGCTCCGGGACACGGCATCGCCATGGGAAACCGGATTCACAGCACCGGGCCCGGCGCCAGGCCGACCGCACACAGAGCCTGCGAGTGCGATGATCTCCCCCGAATACGATCGATCCATGTGATTGTGTGTTCAGTATATGCAATGTATCCTCTGTGTATATATATATATATATATATATATCTTTATATGTACAGTATATATAATGTATACATTCGTACATCCCCTGATGCCAGGCTGGTTCTGTAATGATCGCCATCCTCGTTCATCTCCCCCTCCCCCGTTTGGTGTGCGTCCTCACAGGGAAGGACCCCGATGGCGGGACGTTTGGCGTGCATCCTCGCATGCGGAGGCCCCCCGATGGTGGGATGTTTGGCATACATCCTCACGGCGGAGGTCCCCGGTGGTGGGACGTTTCGCGTGTGTCCTCGCAGTGGAGGTCCCCGGTGGCGGGACGTTTGGCATACGTCCTTGCGGCGGAGGCCCCCGGTGGCGGGACATTTGGCTTGCTTCCTCGCGGCGGAGGGACATTTGGCGTACGTCCTCTAAGCGGAGGTCCCCAGTGGCGGGACGTTTGGCATGCATCCTCGCGGCGGAGGCCCCCGGTGGCGGGACGTTTGGCGTACATCCTCATGACGGAGGTCCCCGGTGGTGGGCCGTTTGGCATGTGTCCTCGCGGCGGAGGTCCCTGGTGGTGGGACGTTTGGCGTGCGTCCTCGTGGCGGAGGTCCCCAGTGGCGGGACGTTTGGCATGCATCCTCAGGGTGGAGGCCCCCGTTGGTGGGACGTTTGGCGTACATCCTCATGACGGAGGTCCCTGGTGGTGGGACGTTTGGCGTGCGTCCTCGTGGCGGAGGTCCCCAGTGGCGGGACGTTTGGCATGCATCCTCAGGGTGGAGGTCCCCGTTGGTGGGACGTTTGGCGTACATCCTCAAGGCGGAGGTCCCCATTAGCGGGATGTTTGGCGCGCGTCCTTGTGGCGGAGGTCCCCATTGGCGGGATGTTTGGCGTGCGTCCTTGCGGCAGAGGCCCCCGGTGGCGGGACGTTTGGCATACATCCTCGCGGCGGAGGTCCCGGGTGGTGGGCTGTTTGGCTTACATCCTCACGGCGGAGGTCCCCATTGGCGGGATGTTTGGCGTGCATGCTTGTGGTGGAGGTCCCCATTGGCGCGATGTTTGGCGCGCGTCCTTGTGGCGGAGGTCCCCATTGGCGGGACGTTTGGCGTGCATCCTTGTGGTGGAGGTCCCCATTGGCGGGATGTTTGGCGCGCGTCCTTGTGGCGGAGGTCCCCATTGGCGGGACGTTTGGCGTGCATCCTTGTGGTGGAGGTCCCCATTGGCGGGACGTTTGGCGTGCATCCTTGTGGTGGAGGTCCCCATTGGCGGGATGTTTGGCGTGCATCCTTGTGGCGGAGGCCCCCATTGGCGGGACGTTTGGCGTGCGTCCTTGTGGCAGAGGTCCCCATTGGCGGGATGTTTGGCGTGTGTCCTTGCGGCGGAGGCCCCCGGTGGCGAGACGTTTGGCGAACATCCTCACGGCGGAGGTCCCCATTGGCGGGACGCTTGGCGTGCGTCCTTGTGGCGGAGGTCCCCATTGGCGGGACGTTTGGCGTGTGTCCTTGTGGCGGAGGCCCCCATTGGCGGGACGTTTGGCGTGCGTCCTTGTGGCGGAGGTCCCCATTGGCGGGACGTTTGGCGTGTGTCCTTGCGGCAGAGGCCCCCGGTGGCGAGACGTTTGGCGAACATCCTCACGGCGGACGTCCCCAGTGGCGGGACGCTTGGCGTGCGTCCTTGCGGCGGAGGTCGGAGTTGTTTCGGGTTATGAAAACTTCCCAATAATTGCAGGAAAAGGTTCATTTGATATTTATTATTATTTGATATTTTCTTTGGCCGTCCTCCACTTCTAAATGTGGAACGCAGCGGACGCCGATCCCTCGCCGGATTCCGCTTTCTCAGTTTGATTTTCTCGGCACAGGATGTGAGCCGCATTGTGTGCGATGGGATTTTTCCCCCGAGTATCCCGTGTACAGTACTGGGGGGGGAATGGGGGCTGTGCTGGAAATTTCCTATATGTGTGAGATACGGCGAGCCATGCCTGGCCGGAGCCTTCAGGTACATGTATGGGGCGCTACAAGACATGACAGTCACTGTGGGGACCCTGAGCAACCAGTCAGCCTCCATCTTTTCTTTGTTCGGGCCTGAAATGTGCGATCTGATTGGTCGCTCTGGATCTCTGCGCTCCAAGCTGGCCGTAGGCCACACCGGATCTTCATTACATGCGAATTGTATCGATCGATTATTTCTGATTGGTCAAAGCGTCTCTCCACTCCCAGCGTCTCCGGCAACACAACTTTGTGCCCTCAGAATTGCCCTTCACTGGACCCGGAGCCAATGGAGGCCCACGAGAAATAACAAAATCTATAAGAAGGAACAATGGGAAATGGGCAGAAGTTTTCCAGTGTTGGGTGGGAGGTCTTAGCGGGGGTCTCTCCTCTATAAGAAGGAACAATGGGTAATGGGCAGAAATTTTCCATTGTTGGGTGGGGTGGGAGGTCTTAGCGGGGGTCTCTCCCCTATAAGAAGGAACAATGGGGAATGGGCAGACATTTTCCAGTGTTGGGTGGAAGGTCTTAGCGGGGGTCTCTCCCCTATAAGAAGGAACAATGGGGAATGGGCAGATATTTTCCAGTGTTGGGTGGAAGGTCTTAGCGGGGGTCTCTCCCCTATAAGAAGGAACAATGGGGAATGGGCAGAAATTTTCTGGTGTTAGGTGGGAGGTGCGGTCTTAGCGGGGGTCTCTCCTCCCGCCCCCCTCCCAGCACCATATAGAAGGCCTGCAGGAGAGGGGAGTGTCTGTGATCACGAGGACCAATCAGATCACCACAATACACAAGACCCAAGGTGAGGAGTGCAGGGAGAGGGAGCACACAGGACCCGAGGTAAGTTGTACAGGGAGAGGGAGCACACGGGACCCGGGGTGAGGGGTGCAGAGAGAGGGAGCACATGGGGAGGGGTACACAGGACCCGAGGTGAGGGGTGGAGGGAGAGGGAGCACACGGGGGGATGAGCACACGGGACACGAGGTGAGGGGTGCAGGGAGAGGGAGCACAGGGGGAGGAGCACACGGGACACGAGGTGAGGGGTGCAGGGAGAGGGAGCACGTGGGGGAGGAGCACACGGGACCCGAGGTGAGGGGTGCAGGGAGAGGGAGCACACGGGGGGATGAGCACACGGGACACAAGGTGAGGGGTGCAGGGAGAGGGAGCACACGGGGGAGGAGCACACGGGACACGAGGTGAGGGGTGCAGGGAGAGGGAGCACACGGGGGGATGAGCACACGGGACACAAGGTGAGGGGTGCAGGGAGAGGGAGCACACGGGGGAGGAGCACACGGGACACGGGGTGAGGGGTGCAGGGAGAGGGAGCACACGGGGGGAGGAGCACACGGGACACAAGGTGAGGGGTGCAGGGAGAGGGAGCACACGGGGGAGGAGCACACGGGACACAAGGTGAGGGGTGCAGGGAGAGGGAGCACACGGGGGAGGAGCACACGGGACACAAGGTGAGGGGTGCAGGGAGAGGGAGCACGGGGGAGGAGCACACAGGACCGAGTTGAGGGGTGCAGGGAGAGGGAGCACACGGGGGGAGGAGCACACGAGACCTGAGGTGAGGGGTGCAGGGAGAGGGAGCACGGGGGAGGAGCACACAGGACCGAGTTGAGAGGTGCAGGGAGAGGGAGCACACGGGGGAGGAGCACACGGGACACGAGGTGAGGGGTGCAGGGAGAGGGAGCACACGGGGGGAGGAGCACACGGGACACAAGGTGAGGGGTGCAGGGAGAGGAAGCACACGGGGGAGGAGCACACGGGACACGAGGTGAGGGGTGCAGGGAGAGGGAGCACACGGGGGGAGGAGCACACGGGACACAAGGTGAGGGGTGCAGGGACAGGGAGCACAGGGGGATGAGCACACAGGACACGAGGTGAGGGGTGCAGGGAGAGGGAGCACAGGGAGGAGCACACGGGACCTGAGGTGAGGGGTGCAGGGAGAGGAAGCACAGGGGGGGAGGAGCACACGGGACCCGAGGTGAGGGGTGCAGGGAGAGGGAGCCCGGGGGGAGGAGCACACGGGGGGATGAGCACACGGGACACGAGGTGAGGGGTGCAGGGAGAGGGAGCACGTGGGGGAGGAGCACACGGGACCCGAGGTGAGGGGTGCAGGGAGAGGGAGCCCGGGGGGAGGAGCACACGGGACCTGAGGTGAGGGGTGCAGGGAGAGGGAGCACAGGGGGATGAGCACACAGGATACGAGGTGAGGGGTGCAGGGAGAGGGACCACGGGGGGAGGAGAACACGGGACACGAGGTGAGGGGTGGAGGGAGAGGGAGCACACGGGGGGAGGAGCACACGGGACACAAGGTGAGGGGTGCAGGGAGAGGGAGCACGGGGGAGGAGCACACAGGACCGAGTTGAGGGGTGCAGGGAGAGGGAGCACACGGGGGAGGAGCACACGGGACACGAGGTGAGGGGTGCAGGGAGAGGGAGCACAGGGGGATGAGCACACAGGACACGAGGTGAGGGGTGCAGGGAGAGGGAGCACAGGGGGGGAGGAGCACACGGGACCCGAGGTGAGGGGTGCAGGGAGAGGGAGCACAGGGAGGAGCACACGGGACCTGAGGTGAGGGGTGCAGGGAGAGGGAGCACAGGGGGGGAGGAGCACACAGGACCCGAGGTGAGGGGTGCAGGGAGAGGGAGCCCGGGGGGAGGAGCACACGGGACACGAGGTGAGGGGTGCAGGGAGAGGGAGCACGTGGGGGAGGAGCACATGGGACCTGAGGTGAGGGGTGCAGGGAGAGGGAGCACAGGGGGATGAGCACACAGGACACGAGGTGAGGGGTGCAGGGAGAGGGAGCCCGGGGGGAGGAGCACACGGGGGGATGAGCACACGGGACACGAGGTGAGGGGTGCAGGGAGAGGGAGCACGGGGGGAGGAGCACACGGGGGGATGAGCACACGGGACACGAGGTGAGGGGTGCAGGGAGAGGAAGCACGGGGGGAGGAGCACACGGGACCCGAGGTGAGGGGTGCAGGGAGAGGGAGCCCGGGGGAGGAGCACACGGGGGGATGAGCACACGGGACACGAGGTGAGGGGTGCAGGGAGAGGGAGCACGGGGGGGAGGAGCACACGGGACCCGAGGTGAGGGGTGCAGGGAGAGGGAGCACGGGGGGAGGAGCCCACGGGACCGAAGTGAGGGGTGCAGGGAGAGGGAGCACGGGGGGAGGAGCACACGGGACCTGAGGTGAGGGGTGCAGGGAGAGGAAGCATTGGAGGTTTGGGGGGAGCCCCCTGTACTGGGTAGGTCAGTCTGGGGTTTGGGGGGGTACAACGCCATGGTGTATGTTGGTGACATGAGTGTAGACAGGACCTCTCTGGCGGTTGGAATGCGGCGTGCGCTCGGCAGACATTAGACAGAGGCGACACGCGGCGGGGGGAGACTCATATATCACTCAGGTATGAGCGCTGTTTACAGAAGACATTTCTGCGCGGCGAGGAAGACGAGAAATCCGAGGAAGAGACGAGAAATCCGGCAGCTGCAGCAATTTTATTATTAAATCCTCATTTAATTTCTCATTTCCCGACCGTCTCCCCATCCCCCGCCACCGCAATCAGACGCTGGACCTTTCTATCCGCCGGAGAGATGAACTTTCACCGATAATATCCCGGGTGACAAAAGCCGCGCGTGGCGGATCATGGAACACACGGACGGACGCGGGCCGCGGCGGTACACCGCAGGCTGTACGGGAATGCGCCGCCATACTTCACAAAGGCAGCGCGGCGCTGAGCGCAGTTCGGTGCTCTGCGGTGTGAATGAGCCCCCCCCCCCCGGGGCGGCCCACGGACGATGTGACAGGAAGAGGAGAGGAAACGCTGAGCTCGCGCGCGTTCTGGGGGCAGACGATAGCGACACCGCGGATGCCTCGGATCGCATGGTGGCAGGAAGGGCACTTCCCGTTCTGAAACGCGCTGATCCAGATCTTTGTGGTCGCCATTTATTAACTCTTTATGAAAACTTTATTTTTTTTTGCACTCGGAGTTCGGCCCGAGGTTCCCCACCACTGCCCTACAGAATAAAATGGTGGGTGTTTTTTTTTTTTTATGTCGCGCAATATTTACCTAATAATGTGGTACAACGTGAAAGATGATGTTACGCCGAGCAAATAGACCCCCGAACGCGTTGCGCTTTAAAATTGCGCCCGCTCGTGGAATGGCGCCAAACTACGGCACTCCATAGGCGACGCTTTAAAACCCTTTACAGGTCACCAGTTTAGAGTTACCGAGGAGGTCTGGTGATAGAATTATCGCTCTCGCTCTGACGTTTACAACAATACCATGCGCTTGCCTTTCCACACAAGCACACGGGGGGGGGGGGGGGGGGATAGTGTCCGCTGTGTATTGCACATGCACAGTACGGGGTGGACACTATCCGATGGACGGACACTATATGGCAGAACACCGGACCAACGGGTCTCTACCAGGCTCGTCACTCCCTCACAAGCAGGCGACCACACCCCAGAGGCCCCCGATTGGCAGGTTTCACTGCGCCCCGAACCCTCCACGACCCGACGTTACCAGCCGATTGGACTTCCCGGCCAATGGAAGACCCAGAACCTGGGAAGAAGCACCGGACACCAGGGGAGTCGTGACAGCCGGAGGAGGAGGAGGAGGAGGGGGAGGAGGAGGAGGAGAAGGAGAAGGGGGAGGAGGAGGAGGAGGAGGAGAAGGGGGAGGAGGAGGAGGAGGAGGAGGAGGAGGAGGAGGAGGAGGAGGAGAAGGAGAAGGGGGAGGAGGAGGAGGAGGAGGAGAAGGAGAAGGGGGAGGAGGAGGAGGAGGAGGAGGAGGAGGAGGAGGAGGAGGAGAAGGAGAAGGGGGAGGAGGAGGAGGAGGAGGAGGGGGAGGAGGAGGAGGAGAAGGAGAAGGGGGAGGAGGAGGAGGAGAAGGAGAAGGGGGAGGAGGAGGAGGAGGAGGAGAAGGAGAAGGGGGAGGAGGAGGAGGAGGAGGAGGAGGAGGAGGAGGAGGAGGTCAGGAGGAAATGTGATGTTTTTGTTACATTTTTTTATTGGATGTTTTATAGCAGAAAGTAAAAAAATAATATTTTGTGTTTTTTTTTTCCTTTTCAGTCTTTTTTTGTTTATATAATAAAAAATAAAAAACGGCAGAGGTGATCAAATCCCAGCAATAGAAAGCTCTACGTGTGGGGTATAAACTATCTGATCGGCCGCTGATTTCGGGAGCACTCTCTTCTCTCTTAAAGGGAGTGCTCCTAATCTCAGCTTGTTACCTGTATAGAAGACTCCTGTCCACAGAAGCAACCAGATTCCAATCTCTCCACCATGGAGACCAAAGATCTGTCAGAGGACATCGGGGAGAAGATTGGAGACCTACACAAGGCTGGAATGGGCTACAAGACCATCGCCAAGCAGCGAACAATCGGTAACACACTACACCGCGAGGGACTGAAATCCTGCAGCCCCCGCAAGGTCCCCCCGCTCAGGAAATCACATGTACAGGTCCCCCCGCTCAGGAAATCACATGTACAGGTCCCCCCCGCTCAGGAAATCACATGTACAGGTCCCCCCGCTCAGGAAATCACATGTACAGGTCCCCCCCGCTCAGGAAATCACATGTACAGGTCCCCCCGCTCAGGAAATCACATGTACAGGTCCCCCCGCTCAGGAAATCACATGTACAGGTCCCCCCGCTCAGGAAATCACATGTACAGGTCCCCCCGCTCAAGAAATCACATGTACAGGTCCCCCCGCTCAGGAAATCACATGTACAGGTCCCCCCGCTCAGGAAATCACATGTACAGGTCCCTCTGAAGATCACTAATGAACATCAAATGATTCCGAGGAGAACCGGGGGAAGGGTTGTGGTCAGAGGAGACCGAAATCCAGATCTTTGTTATCAACTCAACTCACCGTGTTTGGAGGAGGAGGAGGAACGCTGCCTATGACCCCAAGAACACCATCCCCCACCGTCATACATGGAGGACCTATGACCCCAAGAACACCATCCCCCACCGTCATACATGGAGGACCTATGACCCCAAGAACACCATCCCCCACCGTCATACATGGAGGACCTATGACCCCAAGAACACCATCCCCCACCATCATACATGGAGGTCCTATGACCCCAAGAACACCATCCCCCACCGTCATACATGGAAGACCTATGACCCCAAGAACACCATCCCCCACCGTCATACATGGAAGTCCTATGACCCCAAGAACACCATCCCCCACCAACATACATGGAGGTCCTATGACCCCAAGAACACCATCCCCCACCAACATACATGGAGGTCCTATGACCCCAAGAACACCATCCCCCACCGTCATACATGGAGGACCTATGACCCCAAGAACACCATCCCCCACCGTCATACATGGAGGACCTATGACCCCAAGAACACCATCCCCCACCATCATACATGGAGGTCCTATGACCCCAAGAACACCATCCCCCACCGTCATACATGGAAGACCTATGACCCCAAGAACACCATCCCCCACCGTCATACATGGAGGTCCTATGACCCCAAGAACACCATCCCCCACCAACATACATGGAGGTCCTATGACCCCAAGAACACCATCCCCCACTGTCATACATGGAGGACCTATGACCCCAAGAACACCATCCCCCACCATCATACATGGAGGTCCTATGACCCCAAGAACACCATCCCCCACCATCATACATGGAGGACCTATGACCCCAAGAACACCATCCCCCACCGTCATACATGGAGGACCTATGACCCCAAGAACACCATCCCCCACCGTCATACATGGAGGTCCTATGACCCCAAGAACACCATCCCCCACCGTCATACATGGAGGACCTATGACCCCAAGAACACCATCCCCCACCGTCATACATGGAGGACCTATGACCCCAAGAACACCATCCCCCACCGTCTTACATGGAGGTCCTATGACCCCAAGAACACCATCCCCCACCATCATACATGGAGGACCTATGACCCCAAGTACACCATCCCCCACCGTCATACATGTAGGTCCTATGACCCCAAGAACACCATCCCCCACCGTCATACATGGGAGGACCTATGACCCCAAGAACACCATCCCCCACCGTCTTACATGGAGGTCCTATGACCCCAAGAACACCATCCCCCACCGTCATACATGGAGGACCTATGACCCCAAGAACGCCATCCCCCACCGTCATACATGGAGGACCTATGACCCCCAAGAACACCATCCCCCACCATCATACATGGAGGTCCTATGACCCCAAGAACACCATCCCCCACCACATACATGGAGGTCCTATGACCCCAAGAACACCATCCCCCACCGTCATACATGGAGGACCTATGACCCCAAGAACACCATCCCCCACCGTCATACATGGAGGACCTATGACCCCAAGAACACCATCCCCCACCATCATACATGGAGGTCCTATGACCCCAAGAACACCATCCCCCACCGTCATACATGGAGGACCTATGACCCCAAGAACACCATCCCCCCACCGTCTTACATGGAGGTCCTATGACCCCAAGAACACCATCCCCCACCGTCATACATGGAGGACCTATGACCCCAAGAACACCATCCCCCACCGTCATACATGGAGGACCTATGACCCCAAGAACACCATCCCCCACCATCATACATGGAGGTCCTATGACCCCCAAGAACACCATCCCCCACCGTCATACATGGAGGACCTATGACCCCAAGAACACCATCCCCCACCGTCATACATGGAGGACCTATGACCCCAAGAACACCATCCCCCACCGTCATACATGGAGGTCCTATGACCCCAAGAACACCATCCCCCACCGTCATACATGGAGGACCTATGACCCCAAGAACACCATCCCTCACCGTCATACATGGAGGATCTATGACCCCAAGAACACCACCCCCCACCGTCATACCATGGAGGGTCCTATGACCCCAAGAACACCATCCCCCACCGTCTTACATGGAGGTCCTATGACCCCAAGAACACCATCCCCACCGTCATACATGTAGGTCCTATGACCCCAAGAACACCATCCCCCACCGTCATACATGGAGGACCTATGACCCCAAGAACACCATCCCCCACCAACATACATGGAGGACCTATGACCCCAAGAACACCATCCCCCACCGTCATACATGGGGGTCCTATGACCCCAAGAACACCATCCCCCACCGTCATACATGGAGGACCTATGACCCCAAGAACACCATCCCCCACCATCATACATAGAGGTCCTATGACCCCAAGAACACCATCCCCCACCAACATACATGGAGGTCCTATGACCCCAAGAACACCATCCCCCACCGTCATACATGGAGGACCTATGACCCCAAGAACACCATCCCCACCGTCATACATGGAGGACCTATGACCCCAAGAACACCATCCCCCACCATCATACATGGAGGTCCTATGACCCCAAGAACACCATCCCCCACCGTCATACATGGAGGACCTATGACCCCAAGAACACCATCCCCCACCGTCATACATGGAGGACCTATGACCCCAAAAACACCATCCCCCACCATCATACATGGAGGTCCTATGACCCCAAGAACACCATCCCCCACCGTCATACATGGAGGACCTATGACCCCAAGAACACCATCCCCCACCGTCATAAATGGAGGACCTACGACCCCAAGAACACCATCCCCCACCGTCATACATGGAGGTCCTATGACCCCAAGAACACCATCCCACACCGTCATACATGGAGGATCTATGACCCCAAGAACACCACCCCCCACCGTCATACATGGAGGTCCTATGACCCCAAGAACACCATCCCCCACCGTCTTACATGGAGGTCCTATGACCCCAAGAACACCATCCCCCACCGTCATACATGTAGGTCCTATGACCCCAAGAACACCATCCCCCACCGTCATACATGGAGGACCGATGACCCCAAGAACACCATCCCCCACCGTCTTACATGGAGGTCCTATGACCCCAAGAACACCATCCCCCACCGTCATACATGGAGGACCTATGACCCCAAGAACACCATCCCCCACCGTCATACATGGAGGACCTATGACCCCAAGAACACCATCCCCCACCGTCATACATGGAGGTCCTATGACCCCAGGAACACCATCCCCCACCGTCATACATGGAGGACCTATGACCCCAAGAACACCATCCCCCACTGTCATACATGGAGGACCTATGACCCCAAGAACACCATCCCCCACCGTCATACATGGAGGACCTATGACCCCAAGAACACCATCCCCCACCGTCATACATGGAGGTCCTATGACCCCAAGAACACCATCCCCCACCGTCATACATGGAGGACCTATGACCCCAAGAACACCATCCCCCACCGTCATACATGGAGGACCTATGACCCCAAGAACACCATCCCCCACCGTCTTACATGGAGGTCCTATGACCCCAAGAACACCATGCCTCACCGTCATACATGGAGGACCTATGACCCCAAGAACACCATCCCCCACCGTCATACATGGAGGACCTATGACCCCAAGAACACCATCCCCCACCGTCATACATGGAGGACCTATGACCCCAAGAACACCATCCCCCACCGTCATACATGGAGGTCCTATGACCCCAAGAACACCATCCCCCACCGTCATACATGGAGGACCTATGACCCCAAGAACACCATGCCTCACCGTCATACATGGAGGACCTATGACCCAAAGAAAACCATCCCCCACCGTCATACATGGAGGTCCTATGACCCCAAGAACACCATCCCCCACCGTCATACATGGAGGACCTATGACCCCAAGAACACCATCCCCACCGTCATACATGGAGGTCCTATGACCCCAAAAACACCATCCCCCACCGTCATACATGGAGGACCTATGACCCCAAGAACGCCATCCCCGCCGTCATACATGGAGGTCCTATGACCCCAAGAACACCATCCCCCACCGTCATACATGGAGGTCCTATGACCACAAGAACACCATCCCCCACCGTCATACATGGAGGACCTATGACCCCAAGAACACCACCCCCACTGTCATACATGGAGGACCTATGACCCCAAGAACACCATCCCCCACCGTCATACATGGAGGTCCTATGACCCCAAGAACACCATCCCCCACCGTCATACATGGAGGACCTATGACCCCAAGAACACCATCCCCCACCGTCATACATGGAGGACCTATGACCCCAAGAACACCATCCCCCACCGTCATACATGGAGGTCCTATGACCCCAAGAACA